>NW_015401318.1:0-5020 GCF_001527695.2 Protobothrops mucrosquamatus
CCCAAGATTCTATGAAAATGCCAGTGCTGGATTTAACCTTGTACTGTAATTTCCAATATTGTATGGGAAGAAGTCAAAACATAAGTAAAATCAGTATACTGTAATGCTATGATATAGACATACCTATTGAGGAAGAAGAGTTTGATAAATGTATTATCAGGGGAAATTCAGTTACATTTTGGGGGTGTCTGAGAAAAGTGTCCCATGTAACCTCTAAAAACTATGAATGGGTTTCTGGAAAGTTTTGGATGAAGACAAATAAAATGCAGCTTACCTATGAGATAAGTCCTAAGTTATCCACTGATCTCAATCATGGCAGAACAAGTTTTGGACGGGGCTGCCCTCTCCAAAAGTTTGACTGTTCTCCTGAATTCAGCACTTTTAAATGCATGTATGAGCAGTGCTTAACAATGTGTTCAATCAACATTAGCTGGTTCACCAATTGTGACTCTTTCTGCAGAATGCAAAGCTTGCCTTAATTATACATCTCTGCAATTACACATATTCTGGCACTTTCCTTGGCCACTGTCAATACATGCTTTGGCTTTAAGTATGGTTCAGATATTTCAGATGATACAAAATGCTGCTGTTCATATTCTTGTGGGATCCAAATAGCTGGCTGGGACACAGTTTAGAGTCCGTAATATGATTTGAAGGCAGGTTACTTGAAAGACTGGCTATACGTTTAGTACCTGTGAATCACCAAAATCTGTTAGCTTGGCTGGCACAACTGAGACTTTACAGTACTCTCAAGCAGGAAGTAACTAATTCATAAGTGACCCTGAGTCAGGAACATTCACAGTTGTGCAAAAGTGCTTCTGGTCACAGATGCCAGCCAGGAAGATTCCAAAATTGTTTATTGATTTTATTTTCAGAATCTTCTTGGAATTGTTTCGTTCATAAACCCAGAGCCATTCCATTTGGGAGGGATTCAGTCCACATTTGTTTCTGTCCATCCAGATCCTGACCTTGTCCAAGTACTGGCTCAATAAAGATGGGATTTTGAGTTCTTCCGGCCTCAGATCATGGTAGATCATAAAGCCTATGTGATATCAAAAGAGCAAAGCTGCTCCAGCACAACTTCTAGAGCACTCAGTGGCATGGTGCTTCCTCAAAGTAGAACTGCCTTCAGCTAGAGACTCAAATGGAAGCATCATCATGGGGCACAGCAGGAAAAAGAAGTGTCAAGATACGTTTGCACATTGTGGAGAAAAGTCAAATGGAGAAAGGTCTTAGTCTAGTCGAAGAGTAGCAAAATGTAAGTTATAAAAGGTAGTAATATCCATAAACAGAAGAAATGGAACACTCTGAGTGACCACTAAACTCTGGAAAATTCCCATTTAATGTTGGCTTTGTAAAAACTGCTGTGACCATTCTAATTGTCTAGAGACCAAACATGTAAAACTCGCGACATCACGTAACGTCGCGCAATGTATCGGGACTGTTTTGCCATTGCCGGCAATGGGGTGGGTGCGGCTTCTGCATGATGCGTCCAGCCCGCAGCCCAGCAGTTTAACAGTCCTGGTCTAGACTAAGCACTCAGTTCTGTTGCTTTCTCATGCTAAAAACAGATTAATAGCTGTTTCACCTCTAGAATACTTTTGGTAGAAAGCTCAAGCAGAATGGCCTGCTGTTCCAACAACTGCCTGTATTAAAGGAAGCAGCACTTTTTTTATACAACACCCATATAGAAGATTCCCTCTTCTGTCAATGTCTTTTGTAGCTGTTTGTCAATGTAGAAAGAAATCAGAAAAAGTCTGCAAAGTCAACACCAATCTTGGAAGAGAAAGAACAAACTGCATTGTAAGTCAACTTTCTCTAGAGTTATCTGTGTTGCTGAATTTTTTGGTTTGCTTTTGCTTTTGTAACTTGAAAATACTTACTGTTTCATGTAGGGATTTATAAAAAGATACACTATATGGGGCATTGGTAAATACTGACAAACAAATACTCTGAACTTTTGATGATCTCAGCTGGTAGCCCAACACAACAATGTAGCCAATGTAACACATATTTTTCCAATGCTCGAATCTCAGTCTAGATCATGTCTCCAACTGCTTTGGATTTTTAAGGAACATTTTGGAAATGAGAAATGGAAATCGAAAAGGGAGTCATGTGTAATTACAACACAGTTATCACAATGAAAACTCTGTTGTGAAGGGAACAATGATGCCCTCTTGGTGTGTTCAAAATCCTAAGCCAGTTTAGCAAACAGTCAGGATGACTGAGGGTTGTAGGAATTGACCTCTAACCCATTTGAAAAGTGCCAGGTCAATGAAGACCAATTCAGATCAATGACCCCCCCAAGTAGGTATATTCCAATGACGTAAATTTCAACTTGAGAACTCCAATGGCCATTTGCAGCAAGTTCTGGAAGTGAAAACCACACATTTAAATTGCAGATTTAGGGAGAATTGTCTACCCCCCTTGGGGTAGTTGGTGGCCTGAGGGCATTCCCTCTATCTCTTTAACGTTTTAACCATCTAATTGTTAACTTTGTTTTTAATTCTGTTTTTAACTGTTTTTTTAAATTATGTTTCTTACATCATTTACATTTTATTTGTAAATGGCAGAATCACCCAGATGAGATGGGCAATGTAGAACTTCGAAAAATATATAAATAAATAATAGTGTATGCCAAAAAGAAATTAGGAATCAGCAAAGATTGTTCTGCTTTCTAGAATAGAAATCATCCATTACTTCCTTCTATATTTTTCACCACTAGTAGTTCCAATATTTTGGATGGCAACACTGAGCATACTTATTTAGAAATAACTCACTGGATAGGATGGGATAGAATGACCTGTGATACACTTTTATGAAATTTTGCTGTAAGCAGTGAAAACATATCATATCCTGAAACTGGTATGGTTGAAACTACAGCTCCCAGAATTCCTAGCAGCCACCCATGCTGGGTATGAATTGTGGGAGATATAATAGCAACACAGGGCACGGTGAAGGGCAATCTGTTAGGGAAAACTAATGTAGTTTATAGATCTCAGTACAAGCAATTCTTCATGTACAGTAAATTGTTACTTCAAACTGAGATACAAATATGTTATATAGCCATATTTCCAGAGTTCTATACACTATAAAATGCTTTTCTTCCCCATATATGTAGGTATAACAGGATAGGCTGCCTTGCGAAGTTATTTGCAAAGATTACATAAAATCAGGGAAGTGATCAATACAGGAGCAATTTCAGGTTTATCATGTATGCTATCATGTATATTTTGGGAAATGACTCAGTGGTCAGTTGTATCTTAATAAGCGCACCTGGGACAAATTAGCTCTAGAGAAAAATCAGAATATGCCATTCTACTTGTCAAGTACAAAAATATAATAGCTGTTATTATTACAATTATTGTATGATCAAGGACAATGCAGTAGCTGCGATATTTTGCAAATCAATTCATCGGGGTAAGAATTAATTACTTTTGAAAAATGGCACCACTGGAGCATGTGACACAGAAGGAATAGCCTTAAAATATATTTAATAGGTAAGTAGTATTATTTTTTGCATGGTTGGTCAACTGGCAGAAACTAGAAGCTTACAGTCCACGGGGCAGCCCATTAACCACTCAGCTCAATAAATAAGTAAAGACTATATCATAAACTTTTGTTACTTCCAGCTACCAGCTCACAGCCAGACATTTGTGCATGGAAAGTTACAGTGCACAATCCAAACTAAGGCTCCTGCCTTTGGAAGTAGAACGGGCAATTTCATAGTGTTAAAAACTGCCTCTTTCATTTAACTATTAAAGGAGCAGACTCTCACCTTTTTTTTTTTTTAATCCAGCTGTACACAAGAACAAAATGAGGAGCTCCAGCTTTGTGGATCAGAGTAGCATTCCCACTAGCAAAAAGGTGACATGCTATGATTCCCCTCAGGAAAGAAAATCACTGTGCGTATAAGCACACATCCATCTCGGCTTGTGCCAGCCGTACACTTTTCCTTCTCTTCCGTTCCCAAGTCCTAAACCCCTTGGTAATTTCCCCAGAGTTTTTGTCACCTCCATCAAATGCTGACTGATTGCTGATGAGCTCCTAGAAGCCAATTCTTTTGTCACTGTTGAAATTCACGCAGTCTGAGAATGAATATAATGTAGACTCTCACAGGATCGCCTCTCCACTCAGATCTCAAACCTGAAAAGACTAAATGGGAGTGTCATGGGCTTTTATGAGTTTTCAGGAGTTTGATCTAAGCCAGTGTACATGCCATGTCTTATGAGGTTTTTTTTTTCTTTTTATTTGGCAAACCAAGCTGTTTGCAACACAAACCTTTTGTTTTGATTCTAGGCAGCATTCCTTCCTTCTTGCTCCCTTGCCTCTTGGCACAGATAACAGCAACCATAATGCTTGAGTTTGAGCTGACTGTTCAGGCATTTTAAAAGTGCATTCTTTCTCTGATGGCAAATAAAATCTCCCTGCATCTAATAAAATGTAAATATGAATATTGTTATATCTATATTCTTCCCTACTTAGAGATGACTAAGGATAAATATGTTGGCTGGCTTTCAATTTCTGAAGATCACCTTTACTGGGAGTTTCTCTTCAGTCTTCTACCAAAATATCCCCAAAGGGTAGCTTTTATCTTTTTCTGCAAGAGGTTTTGCCCCAACCCCCCCCCCAAAAAAACCAACCCCATAGGTGAATGTAGTTTGTCATGGGGAATAAAAATAAGAGTTGGGAAGTAGATGGGATTGTGATCTGCTTGATTCCATTAGCACTGCCTTGAATAAAATGAAGACTTTGATAGAATAAGGAGATGAACAGAACACGTAAAGTTGATTAACAAGCTCCTCACACCTGAATAGTTCCTATGCTTCTGAAAATTTCATCACTTCAGAGGAATAGGTATATTTCATTACAGAATGAAGAAAAAAGAAAAAGAAAGAAATAGTGAGAGAGAGAGAGAGACAGAAAGAGACAGACAGAAAGGAAGGAAGGGAGAGAGAGAGAGAGAGAGAGAGAGAGAGAGAGAGAGAGAGAGAGAGAGAGAGAGAGAGAGAGAGAGAGA
>NW_015401319.1:0-5019 GCF_001527695.2 Protobothrops mucrosquamatus
TTGAAACAAATCTGGGCACTGCAATGAGAGAAAGCTTGCATCTGTGTGAGGGAAAGTTCCCAGCAACATGGATCAAGAAGGGGATCATCTTTTTCCCCCTAGTTGTAGGACTACCTCTGGGAGTATCTAAGCTCATCCTGGTGATTCAAATTGGACTAAAGCATAATATAGTTGAGATCTAACTCATGGGAAAGTCATATCTCCAGCTCGGTATCTCTAAAAATACCAAACCACTTCAACTAACCAGAAGTACAAGATTTGAGATTTTGAAAGTCCACTGGTGGCCTGAGTAGAAACAGAAGACTTTCTTTTCATGAATAAAGAACATAGATCTGGCTAGTATAGCAGATGAAATGCTAGATATGGATTACAGTTTAGCAAATAGTTTACCTATTATGTGCTTGGAATGAACCTAGGTGAGTTACATAGTCTCCACGTGTATTCTTACAGGTTTGTCTTAATTATAGTAATAGTAGGCAAATGCTGGACCTTCCTCAGGAGCATTCCCACAGCGAATCTGATTGGATTACAGCTCTAAATATATTAAACTTGGCAGGATGCAGAAGCCACCATTGCCTCATTTCTCTCTTCGAAAAGCAGTGAGGGAGAACTGGCTTTTGAGAAAAAAAAGAGCACCAGAAGGACAGATAAAGCAAGTGTCATGTGTCCATGAGTGAGACTATGATGAAATGTAGTATTAGTCCAACTGGGAAGGGTGGCACTTGTCTGAAAGGAAAAGGCTAGTGCGCCCTTTACGTTACTCAACCCATGTCCAAATTAATGGGAGAACTTTCTGTTAGAAATATTCTGGCACTGGATTTTCCCAGATGTCTAATAGCCAACTGAGCATTAACACTGGTGAACAGTCACCTAAGACTCAGCTTTTAGATGTTTTAACATAGGAGTGAGTTATAGAATTAGACTAGATACAGGTAGTCCTCAACTTACAACCATTCATTTAGTGACCATTCAAAGTTACAACTGAAACTGAAAAAAATGACTTATGACCATTGTTCACACTTACAACTGGTGCAGCATTCCCATCATCATCACATAATCAAAATTTGGATACTTGGCAACTGGCACGTATTTAGGATGGTTGCAATGTCCCGGGGTCATGTGATCACCTTTTTTTGAAACCTTCTGACAATCAGTCAATGGGGAAATTAGATTCACTTAACAACCATGTTACTAACTGAACAGTGATTCACTTAACAACTGTGGCAAGAAAGATTGTAAAACGGGACAAAACTCACTTAGCAACTGTCCTGCTTAACAATAGAAGTTTTGGGCTCAATTGTGGTCGTACGTCGAGGACTACCTGAAAATAATAGCACACAAAAGACCATTTTGTTTCCTTCTGAGCCATCTGATGACTTGTGAATAATTCCCCTGAAATTGTTCATTACTCAGAGGAGAGGCACAGAAAAGAAGAACTTCACCTTCTCAGTTTCATCTTTTCATTCAGTTAAAGGAATGACCCCTTTTATCCTGTCACTTCACTCACCATGCTAAATACACGGAAAGTGGTGCCCTGCCATAGATGCAGGCTCGGTCTCCTGTTTACATTGTCTGTCTTTCTCCAGCAGGCCCCCTTGAGTCATGTCTTGTCACACTGACATGGAGATTGTAATTCCTGAAGTTGCAGATCTCCAGATAAAAAATATTCCATTGCTTTAGGTAAATTACCCTGGGCAATTTTTCACAACTAAACAAGTGCAAGGTAGAACAGTTTTAAAATGGCTTCCAGATTTGTTTGTGCATTAGCCACCAACTGCAAACAATTCACTCAACATATTAGCAAGAAAGTCTAGGCAAAACAAAAGACCTTCATTTAGTGTAACTCACTGGAATAAATCAGCAACAGTCCTAAGTGCATTAACAGAGGGATGGAAAAAAGATCATATGAAGTATTAGTACCACTTACCAAAGCCTTGGTAAGACCACACTTGGAATACCATGTCCAATTTTGGTCACCACAATATAAAAAATATGTTAAGATTTTAGAAAGAGTGCAGAGAAGAGCAACAAAGATGATTAGGGGGCTGGAGATTAAAACTTATGAAGAACGGTTGCAGGAATTGGGTATGTCTAGTTTAATGAAAAGAAGGACAAGGGCAGACATGATAGCAGTGTTCTAATATCTCAGTGGTTGCTATGAAGAAGAGGGGGGGGGGTCAACCTATTCTCCAAAGCACTTGAAGGCAGGACAAGAAGCAATGGATGGAAACTAACCAAAGAGAGAAGCAACCTAGAACTAAGGAGAAATTTCCTGACAGTTAGAACAATTAACCAGTGGAACAACCTGCCTCCAGAAATTGTGGGTGCTCCACTACTGGAAGCTTTTAAGAAGAGACTGGACAGTCACTTGTCTGGAATGGTATAGGGTCTCCTGCCTGAGCAGGGAGTTGTGCTAGAAGACTTCCAAGGTCCCTTCCAACTCTGTTATTCTGAAATGTTTTTGTAACTCTTAATTCACCTACTGCAAGTTAAGAAGCAGACGAATTCAAGCCACAAGTGATAAAAAAAAGTTACAGTGGAAAATTTATAAGATCTTTCAGAATCAGTTTAACACAGTCTGCTACCCCAAAAGTACATGCGCTAACTGGTGTAATCCAGGAGCAATACAGATGATTTGCAAAATCCCCTTTTCTGTTCTTGCTTCAGGCTAATGCTGCAATGAAAATGTTCTTGAAAAGTTAGATCAAGGCCAAAGTGCCTTTCATTCTCCATTCTGTGTCAGTGGCCAGCTAGATGAATTCTCCCTTACTTTGCTTCAATTGTAATTGAATAGCTGAGGCAAATATAGGAGGAAAGGTACGTCTAAATATACATTCCAGGACTAGTTTTATCATCAGAGAGAATAATTTCCGTGACCTGCCCAAACTCTTTCAGTTAGCCTTCTGTCTTCCATGGAAATCGCTGTTTCATCACAATACTGAAGTAAGAGAAAACTACTAGTTCAGTCAATTTCTAAGCAGAGAAATGGGAACAGGCAACATCTAGTCTATTACAAGCAACAAAATATCTCGACCTCATTCTCATGGAGAATATTGCAATGCAGATCAACAAAATCCAGACAGACATCTAAACATGAACAACAGCAAGTGTTGTGTTGGTTACATAAATATACCTGCATGTTTCCCCTTTCCATTTTTATCAAAATAATAAAATTAAAATGTGCACTTCATACTGTCACAAAAAGTTTGATTCTAGCAAAAGATCAGGCCACCGATACAGATGCTTCCTTCTCTGTGTCTAAGAATGAGGGCTATGAAAAACCTTCATTTGCTCTCCCAGATATCCCCACAGATCTAATTGATTACATGGCTTCATAGCAGGCACTGTGTCCTGGAGATCACAGCACCACAAACCCATTTCATGGTTAAACGACTGGTGACAACTGAACACAAAACATCGATTTATTAATTTTTATTTATTTATTATAACGGAATAACAGAGTTGGAAGGAACCTTGGAGATCTCCTAGTCCAACCCACTGCTATACCATTCCAGAGAAGTTGTTGTCCAGTCTCTTCTTAAAAGCCTCCAATGATGGAGCACTCACAACCTCTGAAGGCAAGCCATTCTACTGGTTAATTGTTCTAACTGTCAAGAATTTTTTCCTTAGTTCTAGGTTGGTACTACTCTTCTTTATTAGTTTCCATCCATGGAAACTTCTTGTCCTGTCTTCAGGTGCTTTGGAAAATAGGTTGACCCCCTCTTCTCTGTGGCAGCCCCTCAAATATTGCAATACTGCTATCATGTCAGCCAGTGGTGGGATTCAAATATGTGAACAACCGGTTCTCTCTGTGGATGCCACTTCTAGAAGTCCATTTTGGGCCTGGGCAACAAAAAATTAGCTACTGGTTCTGCCGAACTGGTGCGAACTGGCTGAATCCCACCACTGATGTCACCCCTAGTCCTTTTTTTCACTAGACTAGACATACCCAATTCCTGTAACTGTTCTTTGTATGTTTTAGCCTCCAGCCCCCTAATCATTTTCGTTGCTCTTCTCTGCATTCTTTCCAGACTCTCGACATCTTTTTTATAATATGGTGATCAAAACTGGATGCAGTATTCTAAGTGTGGTCTTACTAAAGCTTTATAAAGCAGTCTAATACTTCATGTTGATTCTATCTCTCTGTTAATGCAACCTACGTAGGATTGCACTGGCTTTTCTGGCTGTTGCTGCACACTGCTGGCTAATATTTAAGTGATTGTCCACTAGGATTCCAAGATCCCTCTCACAGTTACTGCTATTGAGCCAGGTTTCACCTAATCTGTACCTGTTTTCTTGCTTAAATATAAAACCTTACTTATTAAATTTATATGCCACCCAACCTGGCAGCATATATTTATCGTGGTTTTTATTGTCGCCTGTTCACCGCCCTGAGTCCCGTAAGGGAGATAGGGCGGTATATAAATTCAATTAATAATAATAATAATAATAATAATAATAATAATAATAATAATAATAATAATAATAATAATAATAATAATAATAATAATAATAATAATAATAATAATAATAATATAAATAGAAAACAAGTGTGGATAAAATGCACAGGGGAGTAGGAGCTGGGGCTGCAGTTCTTCTCACTGCTCCTGAATAGCCAGCATTAGAAGCTCAGCCTCTCCAAAATGTGGCTTCATACTACCACGAGAGATTCAATTCAAGGCTGCATTGAATTATAAGGACTAAGACTGGAGGCCTTTGGCTGTCTGCCTTAGGTGTTACTTATAGAATTCTATAGCAAAATGGCTGCCCCTGTCTACATGCACAGAACTGGCCACAACTTCTCCAGCTAATTATATGAACTACCGTATATACTCGAGTATAAGTCGACCCGACTATAAGCCGAGGGACCTATTTTGCCACAAAGAATTGGGAAAAAATGGTGACTCGCGTATAAGCCGAGGGGGCATTTTTCAGCACACACATTTTTCCGCCTGGGCTAATCGGCCTCTTTGCAACCCCACCCCTCTGGTAACCGCGCGATTGTAGCACTTTGCACAA
>NW_015401319.1:11761-14292 GCF_001527695.2 Protobothrops mucrosquamatus
CAGGAAGTTTCTCCTTAGTTCTAGGTTGCTTCTCTCCTTGATTAGTTTCCATCCGTTGCTTCTTGTCCTGCCTTCAGGTGCTTTGGAGAATAGCTTGACTCCCTCTTCTTTGTGGCAGCCCCTGAGATATTGGAACACTGCTATCATGTCCCCCCTCGTCCTTCTCTTCATTAAACTAGACATACCCAATTCCAGCAACTGTTCCTTGTATGTTTTAGCCTCCAGTCCCCTAATCATCTTTGTTGCTCTTCTCTGGAGTATCCTCAGACTTTTTCCTGCTTGTCCTGCCCTTCTACCCAGCCTCTCTGCTATCACAGCTGCCTTGTATTTATTCTCTTGAACAAATGGCGATCAAGAGAGAGATAACTAAACAATAGCTTCTCTGTGTTTGGCATTTGTGCTCATGATGAGACATTTGGAGATAGTCTCTGACTTTACTGCAGTTCAAGGTTGTTGTTGTTTTTAAGAGATGTTCTTGCTATCATGCTGGATCTGTTTCATTAAAATAATTGAGAATATTTTAAATTCCGAATATATGCTGTGTAGATATCAATGTGTATTACTTCCCTTATTTTCAAATGTTGTAAATTCACCCCTCTGTGGAAGGACGGTTTTCTCAGCCAGCAGCTGGGGACTGAGCCTTTCCCCCAAATCTTGACGCCCTTCATTCGAACTTCCCCTGCTGCTATCCACCCATCCTTATGTTGACATTTTTAGCATGAACTTGCTGTCTCCACTGCCAACCTCTAGCCTGCCTTTATTGCTTTTCTTTTAAGCCACTTCCAGGCACCTGATTTCCCTCTAATTAGAATGGGGGATATATTTGATCTACCTTGTGACACTATCCTTGGATAGTGTCAGAATAAAGAATTTCATTTTAACATCCGCTCAGCTTATGACAATTTCAGCTTGTCTTGCTCATGGGGTTGTGATCTGTTTGTGTAAAAGTCACTGCTAAGGTAGGTAGTGCTGCAATTAGGTGCACATAGAAAACTTCAGCAAACATCGGAAGAATATCTAAAAGGGATATTAAAGGATTGTGAACTTAATCTTCAGCGCCAATTCCACGTAAGCTTCGGAATGAAGGGTTGTGTGTGGTTTATGCCGATTCAGATTGTGTCCCAGTTGTGCTGCTCTGAAAAATGATTTACAATCAACTGTTGCCCTGGCAACCCCACTGGATTTCATTAGAAGCATTGCTGCTGGTGCTAAATTTAGAAACAGCCAAAGAAATGAAAGGAAGGTCTTATTCGAGAATGTCAAGGGACCAAATAAATGTAATGTTAAAAAAAAAAAAGCCTTACACATACTCTGCGTCAGAAAGATTTTTTTTCTAATAATGTGAAAATGCAAGTAAAGCAAAAAAAAAATGCTCCATTTTTACAATGGATCAGAAAGGGTTGCACTGCAGGGGATTATAAAATGAAAGCAAATCCAAGTGAGGTATGCTCATACAGTTTAAAACAACGCAGAAGCGAACATGTCCTACTTACAAGTTTTTATACCATTTGTGCAGAGGATTTTTTTTTAAAACAATAAAATCCTGAGTAAATAAGCATTTAGAGAGGCAGTTTGGTGTGGTGGTTAATCTGTTGGGCTAGAAATTGGGAGACTTTGAGTTAGGCATCAAGCTAACTGGGTAATCTTGTGCCAACCCCTCTCTCTCAGCCCTAGGAAAGGGGCAATGACAAGCAACTTCTGAAAATCTTTCCAGAAAAACTGCAGAGACTTCAGGCATTTGTCAGGAATCAAAACTAGCTTGAAGGTACTCTGTGTGTGTGTGTGTGTGTGTGTGTGCGCACGCGCGCGCGTGTGCATATATAAATAAAGAAATGGGTTATTTTGTAGGGAAAATCTAAAAGACTTAGTACATATATAGGTTCCAGAATATATAGTAATGATCTTGAGAATGTCTGGGTTTTATGTATGTATGTGAGTTGTGAGATCTACTTGGGAGTAGTCTTGTGATATTTGGAGATATTCCCTTGAAATTGTTGTCCTAATTTGGTTTGTTGAAGCCACCTCCATTTTTTTCCCGAAAGGAAGCATGAATTCAGTTTCCCAGTTGCAAATCCAAATATAATTTCCCTCTTTGCAATCTGTCTGAGATGCAATTTTCCATCTGCTCAAGCACTGGGAAGCGGAGGTCATTTTGAGCCCCCCCCCTCCGTATATCAGTGCAACCCTGGCTGATAGATCCCCACTCTCTTTAGGTCTGAGGGATCGGTGCCTTATGACCTAGTTGTCTGTGCTATATGTAACATATGTAAAGCCCGTAATAAATGGCCCTTTCTGTCATGGGAAATAATGAAATAATGCATAACTCAGACTGCAGGGACACTCTGGTCTCTTAAAGTAATAAAGCCAGCCGCTTATAAATACCAAGGAACCCTACACAATTGCATTATTGTAACTAGACACAGCTGCATTTCTTATCTATACACACTCTGCAAGAACACCTCCATGAGTTTCTTCAGACTTCAGCACACAGCTCTTTTCATTTTCCTCTTTCCCTGAAGGCAGTAGGAGTC
>NW_015401320.1:0-2264 GCF_001527695.2 Protobothrops mucrosquamatus
TGAAAGCTTTTAAGAAGAGACTGGATAGCATGTATCAGAAATACTCTCTTGTGAGAACAGTGGGTTAGACTAGATGACCTCAAGGTCCCTTCCATCTCTGTTATTGCAAGCCCACAGTTTTGTAAACCCCTCCCCCATTTCCCTCTAGGTCAGGGGTGTCAAACTGCAGGCCCGCGGGCCGGACGCATCACGTAGAAGCTGCGCCCATCCCATTGCCAGGAATGGCAAAACTGTGCCAATACGTCATGCAACATCACATGACATCGCAAGTTTGACATGTCTGCTCTAGGTGGCTGGCTGGAGACTCTTAAGCTAATTAGTGTCAAGTGTTTTTTTAAAAAGCAGACTAGCAACAAATGGCTTTTTTTAAAAAAAAGCAGTTGCAAACAGAGAGTTCTGCAACCTGCTTGGAGGCAATTTAGTTCCTAAGCCAAAGGCTGCACTGGAAACAGTTGATGGGCAGTCGGCAGCAGTGTGGAAAACCTCTCGGTTCAGGCAGTGAGCAATTAACAAATAGGAGGAAATAGTAAGTCAGATCTTCGTTCATTTAATGATCCATTTGATTCAATTAGTGCATTTAATTTTAAAATTTTGTAAAATTGAGTCTTATTTGTTTGACTTTTTTTTTTTAATTAAAAGCCTAATGGGCAGGCTCCATTAGGTTCGTACCTCGAGGACTACCTGTAATATGAAGTTCATAGCTTAGTTTCAGGTGCTGAAGAATCTAGTGTGGAGAAATGATGCTTATTGAATTCATTCTCATAATATGCAAATTGGGTCTTAGAATAATCCTTTATTTACCTAGTTATATTTTAAAAATTAAAATATTCTTCCAAAAGCTACATAGGACACCAAAATCACATTACATTGAGAAAATGCTGCATTGTGGCATCAGGTGTATTTATCCGTGAGTAAAATCTGTAGCATGAACAGGGAGAAACAGACTGGGTCTTTCTGCTAAGAAATATCTTTTATATTCTGACTCCAGGATCTATCCTTCTCTCTCTAGATTACACAGTACAGTACCAGTGTACTGATGCCAATATTTGCTTTGGATCTAAGAATCTAAGATTCCAACAAATGTAATTTTGAAATTGATGCTCAATGGCCCATATGGAGCCCATAAATCAGTTGACAAAACAACAGTGTGCATAAAATCTTGACAAATGGTATATTCATGCACACATGATCAGCAATGCCAGAGATGACAATAGAGCTTTTGACTGATGTGGCAGGACAAGCTCACTTCTCTATAACACATTGTCTGTGTTTCAGAACCTTATCTAGAAGTTTCTTTTGATTTGCATATGCATTAAAATACCGTTATTATTTTTAAAAAACAACAACAACACATATCTTGGGTCATTTTCTGAGCTTAATGGTCTAATTTTATGGCTAAATGTTTCCTGGGAATCAGAAATATATATTCAATCCCATTATAAAAGCCAAATTTGAAGCAAAGAATCTTGATACCTTCAAATATTATTTTTCCAAAAAGAAATCTCACAGAATAGACCAAATAAACCCATACAAACTTTTTTGTTTTGCTAGAGTTTGCAATTCCATTTCCAGAATTATACAAGTAAGACAGAAAACTTCCCATTGTCTCACTATAGACTGGCTCAAAATATTCCGAGCTATTTAAAAAGTAAAATCCAAAAACATATGTTTTTTTAAAAACCAATCTGTGTTTGGAGATCACTTTTCCAACCCAAAGATTGTTAGGGACAGCAGAACTTTCCCCAAACCATCAAGGTCTTCAAATGAAAGGAGACAGAAAAGGGAGATTAGGTCTTCCACTTTCCCCTTTTCTCACAATACTTTTAATTGATTATGTGCCATTCAGTCATAATTGATTCTTAGTGACCACATTTTCTAGATGATGAGCTGCCCCCAACCTGGTCCTTCACATTTTCCAATGGTACACCATTGCTGGTGCAATTGATTTCATCCACCCTGCTTCTGGATGTCCTCTTCATTGCTTTCTTTCCATCTTTCCTAGCGTTACAACCTTCTCCAAAGAGTTAGATCTTTGCATAATATACCCAGATAGGGTCATTTGAGCCTCGTTATTTGGGTCTTGAGTGAGAACTCTGTGTTGGCTTCTCATAATTGGAGTGGTAATAAAAGAAAAGGGAGAAAGAAGGGGGCAATTCCAGAATAATGGAGGCAGGGAGGGAGGACACACACACACAGAGAGAGAGAGAGAGAGAGAGAGAGAGAGAGAGAGAGAGAGAGAGAGAGAGAGAGAGAGAGAGAGAGAG
>NW_015401320.1:9559-14576 GCF_001527695.2 Protobothrops mucrosquamatus
TTTTAATCGGAAACACAGCTGGGAATATTTGGTTTTAATTTGGCTTTTATCAGGGTTTATTCTTTTGTATTTTTGTATTGTGTATTTTTTGTATTTTGGGTATATTATTTGTTTTTAATATGCTGTGAACCGCCCTGAGTCCTATGGGAGAAGGGCGGTATACAAATTAAAATAATAAATAAATAAATAAATAAATAAACTTTACTGAGGATCAAATGCCAATGACTCTGCAATTAACTTGACTGAGAAGTTGATTATGCTGAAAGCTCCTATGATGATAATGACTTTGCATTCCTAATTGTGCCTTTTGTGCCAGAGCACTTCATACATTGACAGGCAAAAGCATTTAAGAGAAATAATTTCAGGTGTACAGAAGCTGGAAGCACTTCTTCTAATGAAAAAAAAAAATCAACTCCTCAATTTAACATCATCTCTCTCAAGCATGTGACAGGTTCTCCAACAAGTTATAAGCGATTGCTGAATTTGTTTCATGAATTTCCAGGATAATGTGGGCATGGCACAGGATTACCTTGTGACCTTTTATTATGAGACTTTCATATTTTTCTAGTAATCTAAGATCTTCCATCTGTTGTGAAACGTGTATTGTGGCTTCACTCTTTTATCTGGCTTTCTAGCCCCAATTATTGAAGCCAGCATGAATGAACACCACTGTGCTAGAGAAGATAGGGGAGATAATGTGGAAGTTAGAGAGGTAATTTGGAAACCTTTTGGTGTGTTTGCTGGATTCTTTTACTAAGAAAAAAAAAAGACTAGTATAACATACTTTGAATAAACTGGCAAAAATGAAATGACAGGAGGGGATGACTGCAGTGAAAAGCAGACTGATAACATAAAGCAGGCTGGTGCTTTTCCTAGAAGTATGAACAGGATCACTTGATAAGCATAATAAAGAATAAATGTTTATGTTAGTTTTAGCATCAGAAAGGGAGGACCTGAAATTTGAAGGCACCAGAAGGGTCTCCATAGTAAGGTCACCTACCCTCATCTGAAATAGCATTTGGGGCCTGGTATGGAAGTTGTACACTAATTTATATTACTGTACCTATGTAATGCATTGCATCCTCTTGAAAGGCCATATAACCTTAATTTTGTAGGCTTCCTAGGTCTTTAGCACTTCTCTGCCCAGGAGCCCAGTGATCACTGTAGTTTCTGCATGCCAACAAACTATATTTTGCTGCAATATTATCAGATGCTTTTGTTTCCTGTTTAGGAATAGAATGGAAGAGGAATGCGGTAGAATAGAATATCCCAGGTTATCTCTTCTTAAAATATTTCTGATAATATTTGTAATTACTGAGCACTCTGTACTTCGCACTCAACTTAATCCCTGAGGTTTCACATTTAGCAAATGTGTGATACATCTTATACATTGTCTCCCATGCATAAGCTTTCAGTGTACATACAAACATCAAAGTAATTTAATCATAAGATACTAATAGGAGAAGGTAGCAGGAAAGGCGAGAAGGATAATAGTAATCCAGCCCTACCACAGCACATGAGTAAATAACCTAGACATAAGACAGTGCTATGGGAATTATGTGTTCAGAAGAATGATGGCACAAGGAAATAATCTGTCTCTGTGTCTAGTTGTTTTGGCTTACAATGGCCTAAAGCAGCGTCCTGAACGGAGGAGTTGAAACAGTTTATGTCCAAGATGTGAGAGGTCTATAGATATTTTCTCAGCCCTCTTTCTTGCTCATGCAGTATACAGGTCCTCACTGAAAGGCAGGCTGGTTGCAATTGTTTTTTTCTGCAGTCCTAACTATCCATTGAAATCTGTAACTGTCCTGTTTGGTTGCTGTACCAAACCAGACAGTTATAGAAGTTAGTGGGCATTTTTCCCCACAACAAATTATTTGGGAAAGATAGCTTTTTATTCTTCTGTAGTTCTGGACATGGCTGGTATCTGTTAATCTCCATTCTCAAGAAACAAGCAAAGACATTTTTATGCTGGAGGTGAAACATAAGATGATAAGACTAAGAATTGGCTCTTTTTCAGTACCATCTATGTGGTGAAATAACCCATCAAAAGTGTGGATATCTTTAATCACACTTGCGGGATCATTTCCCCTAAATCATTAAAAGTAACAAGCCTGTTTGGGTGCATTGCTGAGTCTAAAGTTATTGTGGATATTCAGATATAGGTGAGAGAAAGAGTGTTTAGCATGATGGTGAAAGCTTTTCAGATTCTGCAATTATAAGAAATCAAGTCATTTTGTATCATTTTTACCATACTTGAAATATTCATTCATCTATCTATCTGTCTGTCTGTCTGACTGACCGTCCGTCCATCTATCTATCTATCTATCTATCTATCTATCTATCTATCTATCTATCTATCTATCTATCTATCTATCTATCTATCTATCTATCTATCTATCTATCTATCTATCTATCTATCTATCTACCTACCTACCTACCTACCTACCTACCTATTAGGACTTACATATTGCTCCGATCAAAAAGAACTCTTGAATATCTTGTATTTCCCCTTTGCTAAGAAGATTAAAAAAAACAGTGCCACCAAAATATCCATTAGCAATTACTGCTGAAAGTTTCTGCATTTGAGGAACAAACTTTTCAGTCATCAGTGCTGGTTGTCATCCAAGTGCAGGAGACATTTGAAGCTCTACACAGTCCTCCTCTGTGTGTGTGTGCCAGAGAACTAAGCATCTAAGTGCTATGGGAAACAGGCACTTGATAGAATAATACCTGGACTAGAAAAGAAATGTTAAAACTGAAATTATGAGAAAACTTGAACCACTCACAAATCACACGGTGTTGGTCATGGGATCTTTTGAGAACAAATTTTCTGATTGGAACCACATTCTTCTCCTATTTTGTAACTTTAAACTAGCAACCCTTGATAGCAAAGGAAAGATGGAGTCAAAGCCCTCCAAGATTTTATTTTAGAAAGTCTGCTTTCACATTGACCTACAAGTTGCCTTCTCTAACAATATTGACTGGCTTAAGCATCCCACTGATACCCTTCCAAGCTCTGGACTCAGCTGGCTATTCAGTTCTGGTGTTTTTTTTTTCTTTTTCTTAGGTCGTCATGGAGATGGAGCCTATTGGCCTGTTGACACTAATTTGATTGACAGGAGCAGCCTCAATGGTAAATATGACTAATGCCAAATCCTTCCCTTTTGATTGCCATTGGTTAATTCTGTTTGATCTGTGTGATCCCTATTTTTTTTTTACCCTTTCTTCTCTTCTATTTCATCTTGGTGTCCCCTAAATGAGGCCAGTTTCAACTTTGGGAAGTCCTCAAGTAAATTGGCATAGAAAGTTCTCTTAAATGTAAGAGCATGGGTTGACTTTATGGTTGAAATGGGCATGGGGATGATTTTAATTGGTTCAGAGCTTAACTGAGTAGGCCCAATGGCTCAGTGGTTAAAGATAACAGAATAACAGAGATGGAAGAGACCTTGGAGATCTTCTAGTCCACCCTCTGCTCAAGCAGGAAACCCTATACCATTCCAGACAAATGGCTATCCAGTCTCTTGTTAAAACCCTCCAGCGATGGAGCAGCTACAACTTCTGGAGGCAAGTCGTTCCACTGATTAATTGTTCTGTCAGGAAATTTTATTTTAGTTCCAGGTTGCTTCTCCCCTTGATTAGCTTCATTGCTTATTTACTGATATCAGCTGTGTCCTTTTTTGTCTTATTTTCCTTTTATATAATTATCTACTCTATTCCTTTAAACGTTTCAATAAATAAATTATAGCATAACATAACACACCCAAAAAGCAAGTGTACTGAACTGCCACTGTCTATATAGATGAATCATGTATTTGTGTGATTGATAAATATTGGAAGTTGTGGTCCCATCATATAGGGTAGTAAAAATTTGGGTAACCATGTCCTGCTACATTATTTTCCAGCAAAATAGAACACAGATCTACAGATTGGGCTTTTCATTGCCACAACAATGGTAACTTCCTAATCAGGCTGTATATTTATGATTACAGTGGTTTGTAGAATAACTGAATCTTCACTTCATTTCACTTATGGTCATTCAGAATTCCAGCCATCTTAGACAAATCAATATAAATGTAGTTCCTTTTGTACATTCACAAGGGCTTTCTTGGCTATTTGCAAAGCTGTTGCTCAGATAACAATTTGTATAGGTAACATAGCTGACAGGAATGTTGATTCATCCAACAACTTGCTGCTGGTTGCAGGGTAAAAGAAACAAGTAAAGTTGCTGATTTAGAATACTGTTTTGTATGTTCTTAATTTAGAAGATTTTGGCTTGATAGCCAGGGCATACAAATTATTTGAAGGGCATGCAACATTTCCCTAAAAATAATTATTTCATAGATGTTTAGTAGTTGTTTTGGATACTGCTCATTAGAATGCTGTTTATTACAATATAGAGATATTTCATGGAGACTCAGCCCTTTCTTTCACAAGAATGTCCATCAAATGTTATTTTAATGAAAAACTTTCAAAACAGATTTTTAGATCAACAAGCCTTTGGCTACTCAATAGCCAATTATTGGCCTAATCAAAGCTTCTGTAAACTACAAAGAGCTTTACTTGATCGAGAGTTTCATATAGTTACAGATAATCAGGAAAGCTCAAAAGGATGCAAATGGTGAGACATCTCCCCATATGTTATGGTCAGGTGGCCAATATGATCTTCTGAAATCCAAATTAATATAAAAAGAGAGAGAGAGAGAGAGAGAGAGAGAGAGAGAGAGAGAGAGAGAGAGAGAGAGAGAGAGAGATCTTGAGGATACAACATGATGATAGAGGTCCAGTCTACCAGGGCTATTCATCCTAAAAATTACATGTAGTCTCTGAGTTGAGAGGTAGCACATCTCCCAATGTCAGCTACAGGAGAACAATGGAAGGATAAGGTCCTCCCACTTGTGAGAAGCTCAGAAAGCCTTGGTTCAAAGTATTGGGGTACAGTGGGCCTTCACCTAATTCAGCAGGTTATTTTGTTATTGTTATGTATTAGTTACATCTGAATTTACACATCTACAAT
>NW_015401321.1:0-5016 GCF_001527695.2 Protobothrops mucrosquamatus
ATTTTATATAATTCTACCCCTTCATCCCCTTCCCCCCTCCCCCCCGGACTTCCCAGAACTGAGTACATAGCATCCCAAATCTAAATAAAACTACATATAATTCTATTCATGGAAAGAAAGCCAATCTTTTACAATCTGGTGCCTTCCAGATACACCTCGCTACAATTCTCATGCCAACCAGAGTTAACTAGAACATTGGAAAAGGTTGATCTGAGGCAATTGTGAAATACTTTCCTGAAAGACCTCAAAACTCATTTTAGTAGTTTGCACTCTTAAATGTTATACACCTGAGATGTTGTTGTTTTAAACTAAGAAAAGGTCACAATAAATGATGATAATGTTAAGTTGTAAAGATCAAAAAAATTAAAGGTTTTGTAAACATTTTGCTAAGAGAGGTGGGAAAGGAAGAAAGGAGGGAGGAGAGAAGGAGGGACACAATATGTGTTTGAAAAAAGGCATACTGGTTAAGGTGAAGGACTTGAAATTGAAAACTCTAGATTCCGATCCTTATTATTTGTGAAATGAACCCTAAGTGCCATTTCATGGCCTACCTCAATAGAAAGTTTTAATGCTACGTGGAAATTAGAAAAGTATAAATAAAAAAATTCAGTAGGTATCTACTTAAAGTGCATCTGTAAGTAGTCATTTGCAAATTAATAGTGAGCATGTGTTACATGGATAGGCATGATTTGAGGCGAAAATATGTTGCTTCCCTCATCATCAGTACAAAGAGAGAAAACCATAAAGTAATGAAGCACATTTCTATCAAAGCAATGTTTCTATCTAGCAAAAGTCCTCCATACTGATGAAGTCTTTAGGGATTAATATTAAGACACGAACAGCATGAAATACTAATGCTATGGCATTAGCCACAATACATGAACAGAATAGAATAGAATAGAATAGAATAGAATAGAATAGAATAGAGCTGGAAGGGACCTTGGAGGTCTTCTAGTCCAACCCTCTACTCAAGCAGGAGAACCTATATATTTCAGACAAGTGACTGTCTAGTCTCTTCTTAAAAACTTCCAGTGATGGAGCACCCACGATTTCTGAAGGCAAGCTGTTCCATTGGTTAATTGTCCTCACTGTTAGGAAGTTTCTCCCTAATTCCAGTTTGATTCTCTCTTTGGTTAGTTTCCAACCATTGTTTCTTGTCCTGTCCTCTGGTGCTTTGGAGAATAATTTGACCCCCTCTTCTCTGTGGCAGCTCCTCAAATACTGGAATACTGCTATCATGTTGCCCCTGTTTCTTCTTTTCTTTAGACTAGCCAAACCCAAGTCCTGCAGCTGTTCTTCATATGTTTTAGTCTCCAGTCTCCTTTAACCATTTTAGTTACTCTTCTCTGAACTTTTTCCAAAGTCTCAACATCTTTCTTGTAGTATGGTGACCAACACTGGTTGCAGTATTCCAGATTTTATAAAGTGGTACTAATACTTTGCGTGATCTTGATTCTGTGCCTCTGTTTATACAGCCCAGGATTGTATTAGTTTTTTGGCTGCTGTAGCACACTGCTGGCTCATATTCAGGTGATCATCCACAAGGACTCCAAGGTCCCTCTCACAGTTACTGTTTTTGAGCCAGGTCTCACCTAATCTGTACTTATACCTTTGATTTTTCCTGCCTAAATGTAAAACTTTGCTTTTCTCCACATTAAAAGTCATTTTGTTGGATAGGGTCCATTGTTCAAGTTTGTCAAGATCTTTTTGGATTCTGAGTTTGTCTTCTGGGGTGTTGACTATTCCTACCAGTTTAGTGTCATCTGCAAATTTGATGAATTCCCCATCTAGTCCATCATCTAAGTCATTTATAAAGATATTGAAGAGTATTGGGCCTACGACAGAGCCTTTTGGTACCCCATTGCTTACTTCTCTCCATATTGATGTAGTACCATTGAGGACTACTTGTTGAGTATGGTTTGTCAGCCAGCTATAAATCCATCTGGTGGTGATGTTGTCTATCCCATCTTTTTCTAGCTTACTAAGCAGCAGGTTGTGGTCTACTTTGTCAAATGCTTTACTGAAATCTAAGCATACTATTTTACACAGCATTTCACTGTCTACTAATTTAGTCACTTTATCAAAGAATGAAATAAGATTGATTTGGCATGATCTGTTTTTAACAAAAATGTGCTGGATAGTAGTTATAATTTTGTTTGCTTCTAGTTGTTCTCAGATCTGTTTTTTATTATCTTTTCAAGGATTTTCCCAGATATTGATGTTAGACTGGTTGGTCTGTAGTTTCCTGAGTCTGTTTTTTTCCCCTTTCTTGTAGATGAGAACCACATCAGCCCTTTTCCAATCCTCAGATACTTTCCCAGTGCTCCAGGATTTTTAAAATATATGATGCAATGGTTCTGAGATAACATCTGCCAGCTCCTTCAGAACTTTGGGATGTAATCTGTCGGATCCCAGTGATTTATATTTGTCAAGATCGGATAGGTGTTCTCTTAACATTTTCTTGCTTAGTTTTTGTTTCTAGTTTGTCTTTTGCAGTAGTTTTTTGGGTATGTTGAGCTATAATTTCTTTTTGCGTGAAGACTGATGCAAAAAATGAGTTAAGCAGCTCTGCTTTCTCCCTACTGCCTGTTACTTCCTTGCCATTTTTTCTCTTTAGTGGACCTACAGTTTCCTTGACTTTTTTCCTTTTATTAATATGTTGAAAGAAACTTTTTTTATTATTATCCTTGATTTCTGTTGCAAGTCTTTGTTCATTCTGAGTCTTTGCTTTCCTGACTTCATCTTTGCATGTTCTGGCTGTCTGCTGATAGTCAGCCTTAGTTATATGTCCCTCTTTCCATTTTTTGTACTTGTTCTTTTTGTCTTTCAGTTTGTCAGAGAGATCTTTGTGCAGCCATGCTGGTTTCTTCTTGAATTTCTTGTTTTTATTTTTCAGTGGTGTTGTGGACTCGTCTTTTATGATCATATTTTTCAGTTTTTCTCATACTTCTTGAGTTGTTTTCCCCTTTAGGATTTTCATCCATGGAATTTTCCTAGGTTCTTTCTGAGACAATTTCATTATGATTCTTTGTATTGTTTGCATATCAGATGAAAATTGCATATGTCAGCTTTCATAATAGTAGGTGTTCCAGGTCTCGCTCCTTTCACATGCTCATAGTGTTTACATCAATACTATAATTTTCCTAAATTTGCACTTTTTGGATTTTTAAAGTGATTTTTATTCTGATTAAAGCTCTTTTCTTGGGATCTTCAAACAGTTTATTTTTATAAGAAAGGACTCCTTTAATTATGCATCTTTTGTATTTTGTAATGCCTATGAGGCAAGGTTGATTCAACCTTCCATCCTTCTGAGGTTGGTAAAATGAGGACCCAGATTGTTGGGGGCAATATGCTGATTCTGTAAAACTGCTTAGAAAGGTTTCTAAAGCACTATTAAACAATATATAAATCTAAGTGCTATTGCTATTGCTATGCTTTATATGACATCACTTATTAGCTGTTTACTGTCTAATAGAGGGATTTTATTAAAAGTGCTCATTACAAAAATGACTAGCATGTCTACGTGGAAAAAATAAGGACCAAGATTTCCATTTTATTCCCAACTGCAACCACGATGCTCACACATTGGCTTTAGAGAGCCCGGAGAAGTGAAATGGTAGAATGCAAAGTAAGATTTTATAGTATTTTGCCTTTTTTGTAGCAACTAATTTATGTTTTTTCAGAATCTGAAAACATTCTGAACCAGTTCTCATCCATGTAGATATGGATGCCAAACTGATGAGCAATGTGCAAGGATGTAATCACACAAAGATACACTTAGTCAGAATTCTGACTCAAACAGATAAGTGAGGCATTTGCATATTTATGTCACACAATAGTATCAATAACAATCACATTAAGTGTGTCAACAGTTGCTTTATCTGCTTTCTTCACTGCATTCCTATCCCCTTCCTCATTGATCAGAAAACATCAATAGGCTTGAGTTGAACTTGTAGCCAGTCTTTGAGAATCATGTTCTTTGTTGCCAGGCCTTGAAAATGGGTTCTTTAAAGGGCAGTTTTATATTTCAGCAGCTCTGTTTCTCCTGTTCTTTTACTCAGAGGACTAGGCATGAAAAACAGACAACTGGGATTAATTGTTCCCACAACCAGACTTTCTGGGTCAAGTTAATTTTACTCTGTGCATGCCTAGGTCTGTTCTGAAGTAGGTGCAATCCCTTTGAGTTACTTCACTAAGTCAATTAACCAATTTTTGTTGATCCCAATTATACCATTGACCCAAATAAGCATTCTGTGAGAACAGGTCAAAGAATTTTTTTTTCTTTTAGAGACATATAGAAGGTTGCATTGAATCCAAATCAACTTTATTTAGAGATAAATTGCATTTTTGAAATATTAAATTGTGGTACTTTTCTGCCTGAATACTGTATATTATTATTGTACATTCCCCCCTCTCTCTCCCCCTCTCTCTTCCTCTCCCTCCCTCCCTCCCTCCCTCCCTCCCCCCTCTCTTTCATATACATGTATAATGCCAATAATTCACAGTCAGATTGTGCTAGCATGATCCAGAAATGAAAACAGATTGATGCTATGTGAATAAAAAATAGTAGGAAACAGATTCAAGATTGTGTACCTTGAATAGTTTCCCTAACTTGGGACCCATCAATCTGACCAACAAATAGCAATTTTGAAAATTTTAATCCTGTCCCGTAGCTCCGTGGTAATGGAGCGGAAGAAGGGCAGAGGGGGGGCTTGGAGACCCCCGAAGAGACCCCTGGAGAGACCCCCGAGGAGCCAGAAGATCTGCCCCCTCCCCGGTGAGTTTTCCGGGAGTGGGAGAAAATAGTCGCTGGCCGCTCGCTGTTTTCGTTTTTGGCGGCCTCGGCGGCTTTGGAGGCCGCGGCGACGGCCTTGGCGGTGATGGCGACCTCAGCAGCTTCAGTTTCGGCGGCGAGGCCCTTCCATCTGCGGCAGCCTCGGCGGCCTTGGCGGCTGCGGCGGGGGCCCCGACGACGGGCTCGGGCAGCGGCCTCGGAGGCCGGTCTCGGCGGCCCTA
>NW_015401322.1:0-5013 GCF_001527695.2 Protobothrops mucrosquamatus
GACGGCGCGCAGGATGGCGAGAGGAAAGCTGAAGAGCAAGAAATGGACGCGACTACTCAAAGCAAAAACAGCTTCGGGCGGGCCGGACGAGAGTGGCGACGGAGACAACTCACCGTGAACTCCTGGAAGCCGCTCAGGGAGAAAGCGCCCTCCTCGTCCAGAAAAAGCTTGTCTAGGTCCATCTCGATCGAGGGGCGCGAAGAGGCGTCGGGAGGCGACTCCCTGTTTCGAGCGGAGCGGCGATGGGCACCTGTCACCGCAAGATCTAGTTGCCTTTCCCCCCCCCCCCCGCCGCCGTCTCCGGACCCCGGCTCCCCAGCGATCGGGCGGCTCTGGGCTGAGCCGCGCCTTCGAAAAGAAAGAACCCAGGCCCGGCGCGGCTTCTCGCCTTCCTGTTCCTAGGGCGGGAAAGGAGGCGGTCTTTCTGCGGCCGCCCTTCCAGGGCGCCAGCCAGACATAAAAGGCTTGGCGGGCTGGTTGTAGGATGAGTTACGGAGCGACTGACGTTATAATTCCACCTCGGGTCCAAATAATGAGCCATCCGGGGAAGGGCGAGCTTTGCCTTTGGAAAGGGGAAAACGAGCGGGCTTCTTTTCAAAGCTTTGGCGCAGCGTGGAATTAGCCCCCGAGCCAGAGGCATAAGTGGGAGGGAGGGAGGGGGGAGCGACTGCTGGGCTCCTCCGCTCCGTCAGAGGACAGTGTTCTTATGACAATCTGGAGCAGACGTCTACTTATGTAGTAGAGAGGCTACTTATGTAGTAGAGAGGCTACTTATGTAGTAGAGAGGCTAAGAAACCCAGGCATCCGCTACTGGGTTTCTTAGCCTCTCTACTACATAAGTAGCAAACGCGGGAAGGGTCTGTGTGTGTGAGGAGGGGTGGGGGATCCTCCTTCACGTGCCGAAGGGGGCGATTCACGTGATTGACTTTACCACCAAGTTGGCATCCGTGCGTTGCTGCTTGCCGCCGCCGCCGCCGCCACTTCCGGTTGCGGCTGTCAGGCGGACTTGCCGCTCTTCCCTTCCCTCTTGGCTCATCGCTGGCTGAAGCGATGGCGAGCGGAGGCCCGAGCGTGCCAGCAGTCACCGAGGAAGGGGAGGCGGTGACGGTGTCCGGACCGGGAGCGACAGAAGCCGAGGAAGAGGAAGAGGAAGAGCAGGAGGTGCTGGCTCTAGCCGTCCGGCTGAGGCGACGCCTGAGAGGCTGGGAAGCCACCGTGACTGCCGTGCAGCGGCTATTGGTTTGGGAGAGGCCGCCGCAAAGCCTGGCCGGGGCCGTGGCGCTCGGAGCCGCTTTGTGGTGAGCGGAGGAAGAGACGACGGCGGCGCAAAGCAGAGCGTGGGTCGCGCGGGGCAGCGCCCGGAGGGGAGGGGAGAGCTAGCTGGAGGTGGTGCCGAGAGGTTTCTAGGACTCTGAGCGGACTCCCTGGCCCTGCTGGCTACTGAGATTGCTGGAAGAGGCTTGCAAGGAGGAGGCCCGCCATAGAGACCGAAATACTTGAGAAAGGGATTGATTCGTGGCAGTGGAAACAATGCCCAACGATATCCATAAATTACTGCATAGATCTTTTCTCTGAAAGGGCTGTATAAGATCTCCGATCTTATGCTCACTTCTGGTCTTGTACTCCCCCCCGAAAAAAAAATAAAAAATAAATTCCTTAAAGACCTCAAGGAGGCATGCCTAGACTCCTAGATGCAAAAATGGTATAGGGTTTCCTGCCTGAAATGGTATAGGGTTTCCTGCCTGAGCAGGGGGTTGGACTAGATGACCTTCAAGGTCCCTTCCAACTTTACTATTATTATTATTATTATTATTATTATTATTATTATTATTATTATTATTATTATTATAATAAAAACATCTGGAGGAAGATTGAGCTGAGAAAATCACTGACTCGGTCACCCAGTTAGGTTCGTGAATAAATAGAAACTTGAATTTGGTTAAATTACAGTACGCTAAAAGCGTAGGGGTGTGTTTTCATGCACAACCTTAAGAATGATTTCTCCCTAATAAATTCCCATTAATGTTACAAATTAGCTGTCCGTATTCTTTTGACTGTCTTGAAAAGGGTGGTGGGGGGATGAGAGATCTGGTCTATGTTGTGTTAGATGGGCACATGTGGGAATTATGAGATGGTGAAATTAGAAAACGGGCCAGTAGTGTAGAGAGATATGGGAGTGGGAGCATCCCACATTCTCACAACAACTTTGTGTGCTAAATTAAACTCAACAGTTACGATGTGGCCAGTGCTAGATAGGCACAATACGGGCTAGTATCCAGGTTTCTCTCAGATCAAGTCCAATACTTAGAAAAATATTTTCTAATGCAGATTGTAAATTATTTACATATTCCTGAATACTGCAGCACAAAATGATGGCTGTGTTGAAATAAGGATCATTTGATAGCCTGATATGCAAAAAATAAAATAATGAATTTTGTTTATTGTCAAGAAGTGGTGGTGAGTGAGTGGTGATATAAACTGACTGAAATAAATAAATCTGATGTTTTAGCTAATGTAAATTACTTTTTCTGAAAGAGGTATGTCTCTGGAGGAACATCCTCTGCTAACCAGGATATTGCTCTGAATGCCTCACACTTTATTGAATTAGGTGTACATAACATGGGATGATCCCAGCCACAATGGCAAGAGTAGATTTTTTTCCTAATATACGAGCAGTGAGAAGGATGGCATGATATTAAATTATAAATATCAAGTTGTACTGTTAATTGATAATGTGTGGAGATTACATGGTTAGACCATTTGTGTTATTTGACACCTGTATTCTTGATTTTACATTCTGGGAGTTTCTAGATTTCTTTTATATACCCTATAATGTTGGCTGTTGCAATGTATTGATTCAAACAACGTAACTACTCACTGCTTTTTTTTTCCAATTTCCAAAGAAATGTTTTCTAGCATGTTGGATTTATTTTTGTAAGCAGTGAAACAGAAAGCATGCATATTCTTATTTGATATTTATATCTAAGCATTCTCTGCTGTGCTCTAGTGAATCCCCCCCATACGGAGACAGTAGCTAAATAAGTATAAAATAATGAGATTTAAATGTATCAGTGATAAAAATGGATAGTTGTGGATAGAGTGCTGTAAAAATGTTTTGCAAGATGTACAAGTGTTATCAGAGTCTTGAAAGTATGTGATGCAAATTGTAAATCTCAAATATTTTGATATTACTTGAACAAAATTAGGCAGTTTTTGGTTGCCTGTGTATAGAGATTCAGTATAGTGCCTTGGGTTAAAAGTATAATTCAAAGAGGGATTGCATCTCAAAATTAATGACTCACCTATCTGATGAATAGTCAGGTATTTTATTTGTCTAAAGTATGCCAGTATTATCCTCTGCCTTGTGGCAGTGTTTCTCAACCTTGACAATTTTAAGGCATGTGGACTTCAACTCCCAGAATTGAAGTCCACATGCCTTAACATTGTGGAATTCTGGGAGTTGAAGTCCACATGCCTTAACATTGTCAAGGTTGAGAAACACTGCTAGAGAGTTTGAAATCTTTTTAGCTTTGCCCTGAGATAGTAACGTAAATGCCAGGCTCTGATTTTTAGCAATTGAAGTATAGGGAGTGCCACTGAGTGATGCCATACAAAACAATCCTGTGCTATACTTGTTCAGGTAAATACCACTAATCTTACTTCCAGTGGAACCACAAAGTAAACATGTACTATGTGAACCTAAGAGGATTATGCATTGGGTTATCTGTTCCAGAGTTCTTTGCAGGTTGATCGAAAAGAGTGCAGTCATAGTCCAACATGCAGAATTTAATATTTGTTATCTATAGCTTCAAGTAATTTTCGTTCTTTATTCTCAATGTGTAAGTGGATTTTTTTTCTGCTCGTAACTATTGCCAAGAGTTTTAGGATTGACTTGTGATAAACAAGGGCCGTTACTAGCAGTTACAGATAACTGGAGGTTTGCCCAGGAATGTTTCTCGTTAGATTGTGTATTCACTGCATATGATACACATGGTTTATACTAGTATACATCTTGGGACTGATTGCTTAGTCACTCCTGGCAATGTACTAGGAGGTTGTAAGCCCAAGAAGCTTTTGCTTACCCTCTGCCAACTGAGATTTTGTCAAGCCTATAATTGCTGAGAATTGTTATACTAGCACATTCCTTCCTTTCTAGCTGTGTGGCTTCTGCACAGACAGCAACATTTAACAAGGCTGACTGGTAGAGTCCAGCAACTGCTGGAAAACAAAACAAAACAAAACATCCTGTTTACTCTTAGAGACAACGAGCTGACTATCAGCAAAGCATATTCATGGATTGGAACCATGCAGGGATTGGAATTATATTTCCAGTGGCTACTGTTATGAAGACTTGAATTAAAAATAGCCAGATAATTTTTCTGTTATTCTGTGTAGTAACTTTTTAGATACTCTATGACAATAAAAGAATTAATGTGGCTCTACCAGAAAAATGGTAATTATTACATTTTTAGAAGCCAGTCATGCTAGGATTAAAATATTTCAAATTCCTAGGTGACATCTGTATAATCATTATAAATGTGTAGGTGCCTGTAAATTTAACTTCAGTTTTTCAGAATATATGTTTCCATGATGTACACTCATACTCTGGGGGATAATAATAAAAATCTAATAATATTTGAAATATCCACATAAATGCAAATAAAACTGATTCTGAGTTAGCCGGGCATCTATCCTAGACGTAAAGTCATAGACTTGCTTTTGACTCTGAAGCTATTTTTTTTTCAATTTTCTCTTATAATGAGAAAACAAAATTTCCAGGATTATTAAGATGATATATAGATGTTTCTCTATTAAAAAACCTTAACTGATACTGATAAAACAGTAGAAAGTAATTGGAGTTGTTCTCATGTATAAAAAGGATGATTTTCTAAAAATTAATATAGCCGCAATTGTTATATAATTTTTTTGATCCTGATGGCATTTACTGCGCACTTCAACCTTTTATATTCCCGTGAATGTTTTTGATTGGTCTTACATTTCTTTCCCCAAAGA
>NW_015401323.1:0-2439 GCF_001527695.2 Protobothrops mucrosquamatus
GCTCCCTCCCTATTTCTCCTGTTACGCTGACCTTGGCTGTGCTATGCTGAGATATTGTTATGATTAGCTGGCATACTTTCCCACCTACTAGGCTAGTATTGTCTGCTTTAACTCTAGAAGTGATATGTAGGCTAAATAAAACATGTTTGCTTCTTCACATATGGCAAGCAAGAACATCCAATGTTAGCAGACTTGACATTAGAGAAGGCTGTAAAGGACCGTGAAGCGGTATGTAAGTCAAATGCTATTGCTATTATGGTAGGACAGAGGTTGCATTCATTCAGTCCAGACACATGCACACACAGAGTGAAGTGGTTTGCAGGCTAACTATTTTTGCACACCATGGCCGTTCAAGCTACATTCCCATTCCCAAATCCATGCTGGCAGCCTATCAGGCATCCATATATTCAGTCACGTAGTTGCAGCAATGAAGGTAGACAGCATTTTTCTTTTCAAATTCTGCTGGTTTATGTATGTATTTTTAATGGGATACTAAAAAAAACCCCATAAAAATAATGTATTGTAAATGAATATACAGTAAATATTTTAAAACTAACTTTTAGGAACTTTTCCAAAGAGCAGTTGATACTAGTATCGTGGACGAAAAAAGATTGATTCCAGCTGAGTGGATATCTGAGTTGGTTATTGTGTGTCTTTCTCATATGGTTTATTGAGTGAGGTTTACAGAAAAGCAAAAATACCATATTAAGGTTTTTAATGTTTGAAGTTATTTGAAGCCTGTCCTCTCTTGATCCCAATACAGTTTAGTCTGCTAGGAGGAAAATTTAAAGATTTTCTGTTCCTTTGCACTGTCATCTTCTGATTTACCATTGCTGCAGCCATTGCTATAATGCTAGTTTTCCTTAACAAGACATGCTGACCATTGAACATTCTTATTACAGAAGTAAAGCATTGTTTGTATCAGTATGGATAAGACTCTGGAAACTGGGTCTTGCAAAAACAGCTTTCCAGAAAATCAGCTGCAGTTGCAGTATCAGTAAGTCAGGAAAGGGCTGGCAAATGACAGAGAGCAAAGGCTACATCAAAGGCCCTTGAGGGCTGCTGGTTGCCCACCTCTGACCTTATATAAGATGGGAATGTTGTTGAATCAATTGGAAAGAATGAGTATAACATCATCAAACTTAATGTATATTTATGTGGAAAATTGCCAAGTAAATCCAAAATAGTTCCTTTTGACTTCAGAAAAGGAAACTTCTCAAAAATGAAATTAAAGCCAAAAAGGTCAAATGTCTCCACTGCGTCTGGGGTTACTCAAACTGCAGGAATAGAAACTCAGCTAGGATAAATATTGCAGGTCAGGAAAGGTCTCCACAAGTCCACCAGCTCATCAATGCAGTTAATAAGCAGCGGCAATAGTGCCAAAGAAGCTATTAGAGAAGGAAATTTTTCCTTCACAAAATAAAAGCAACATATCCACCAAAGGGATGCAAGTAGAAAAGAGACGCCAAAAAGAGGTTTTTGAAGAGTACATAACAAAACAATTGGAAAAGCTTCAAATGCATCACAACTAGGAAACCCATCAGGGAGATGGTTGAACTACAAATCTTACTTCCACAGATTTGTATACTGCTCAGTTTAAAAACCTCCAAGATAGTGTTACGATAAACTTACAATATATATATAACAGAACGTCAACCAAATAAAAATATCAAAGGTATACATTAATATTAATGGACAATAACAATTTTTATCATGGAAATTGCAAAGTAGATACTTCAACTGAAAATTTCCCAGGAATGGAATTGAATATTTTATTTGGCTACGTGTGATTAGACGTACAAAGAATTTGTCTCGGGTGCAGAAACTCTCAGTGTACATGCAAAGCAACATCATCATCATCATCATATTGAGCATTAGGTTTTGAATTATTTCGACCAGTTAAATCCATCCAGTTCCTATCTGTTTTTTTAACTAGTCATATTGATGCATTTTCTTTGTTTTCTTTTTCTTGTTTATTTTCTTGTGCTATCTATTTATTGTTCTATTACTTTTGCTTTGTTCAAACTTTCTTTTTATTTCTTCATTTTTTATGGTTGTGAGCAAGATAGGTGGCAAATAGATTTAATAATAATAATCTAACCAAAATATTGAGATCAAATATAAAATGGTTTACATTTATATAATGTGTTCTTAAGGTTGGCGTTTGTACCAAAACACTAAAATGTAGTTATAATAATATTTTTTTTATAAAGAACCGGGGTGATGCATAAAATTGCTGCCCCTTTTGATGAAATGTGCTGTAAAATGTAACTTTGTAGAAGGAGAAAGCTTGCTGAAGAAAACTTGCTTCTTAAAAAAATAAAAATAAATCTTGCATTACTAACTTTTAAAATTTGACCACATCAACATGTATGTGAATTGGTGTGATTCATTGGCACTATTTACTTGGACCCCTAAAAAGGTTCTGATTAATTCTCT
>NW_015401323.1:10573-15585 GCF_001527695.2 Protobothrops mucrosquamatus
ATCCATATGCCGCTTGTGCTCATCTATAGGATGATAATGGCTGCAGATTTTGGTCTAATAGTTAATAATTTAAAGAGGAAAGCTCTTTTGATAAACTTCTCTTTTCATATGTAAATAAGCACTACAAGCTTTTCAGGAATAGGGAACAAAGAAAAACTGACTTCTCCATAGAAATCAGAAGCCAAGGAGCATCTTTGCTAGTTCTAAATCTGTATTTCACTCTATAGAATCTAATTTTTAAATCAAAACTCTTTTAATGCAATGTAGCCAGTGGAAAGCATTGTATTAAGAAACATTGCCTAGTTAAGACTAAGGTCTGCAATAGTTTTAGTTTTATAGCAATAGAAAAGAAAACAAATAATGTAGCACAGTCAGAGCAACTAGCAATAACATTCCTGTGTTACATTGTCCAAATTAATTTTGCTCTTTTTTTTTAAACCATGATTTTTTTAAAAAAAAAATGTTTCCTTACTTGGTCTTTAAAACATTCATCAATTACTTCTACTTATTACATGAAGAGTGGAGTGGTAGTATTATTTTCCTAACATTGCACATTATCTTTATAGTAGAACAGAAACACACACAGAGAGACATACGAATTGAGAGAGAATATGAAACATTATGTAATAAATTAAACAGGTAGATGTATCTCCAAGGGACATAATGAGATGCTCAGTAACTATTTATTGGAATCAATAAAAAGCTAAAAACTATTTTTAAATAGTTTTATTGGTTTATCAAAATATAAAATACAAAGGGAAATACAGAAAAGTAATAGAAAACTAGCAGAAGGTGGAGAGAGAAAAAAAAGATAGTGTAAAGAGGGAAAAGAAAAAAAGGCACCAACTTCCAACTGTCTTTAGCACAGTGGAAGATAACATTACAATCACAACTTTTTACTTTTGCACAACAGTATGTACAAACCATTTCTATAACAATAAACCTATCTAGCAAAAAACAAAAGATTTCATTTTTTTATTGCAGGCACAAAATCTGGAAGCAATTTCAAAAGAGAAACAAGGTTAGATATATTCTCTTCTTTGGATAAAAGAATCAGTTTGACCATCTCTGCTTCTCTTTGCTATGGGGAATAATATATACCTCTATTGACTCATTGATCCTTATCATAATTCACATTAAGGAAATCCTCTATATAATTTCAGGGTTTTTTTTAACCTTAAAGGGAGAAAACACTTTTTCTAATTTGATTATTTTACTAACTTTAAACAATACTCAAATATTATATATGAAGGGGAAGGGGAGAAAAAACCTCTTCATTTTAAACTCAGAACCCAAAACACAAAACTACATTAGATCTTTCACCAGCATTATATAAAAAAAAGAGGACATGGATTTACAAACTCATTTTATACATATAAGTGGTACCTTGCTCAATAGTAGTAACTGTGGGAGGGACCTCGGAGTCCTAGTGGACAATCACTTAAATATGAGCCAGCGGTGTGCTGCAGCTGCCAAAAAAGCCAACACAGTGCTAGGCTCCATTAACAGAGGGATAGAATCAAGATCAAGTTCCTGACAGAACAATTAATCAGTGGAACAACCTGCCTCCGGAAGCTGTGAATGCTCCAACACTGGAAGTTTTTAAGAAGGCACTGGACAGCCATTTGTCTGAAATGGTAAGTGTTGTCTGAAATGAGCAAGTGTTGGACTAGATGACCTTCAAGGTCCCTTCTAACTTTATTATTATTGTTGTTGTTGGTATAAGCTATCTTAATGCTTTCTTTCAATACATATATCAAACTTATAAAAATCCATCCTAACTAATTAAATCATTAAATTTAAGTCACTCCCTCCAGCTTGTCTTCATATAATGAAATCTTTTTCTTCTCGAGGGTGTTTATCAAGAAGAAAAGTCATAAAAAATGTCTCAAGATTGTTCTATTAGACATTGTAGATTAACTTGGAACAAATCCTTGTAGAATGAAGTTTCCATCTCTATCTAACATATCTTTTTTTCTCAAAGAGTTCTTGACCTTGTTGGTATCCATGAGGAAATCCCGAATTTGATCCCTTAAGAGTTATGAGTTTACTTGACACTCTTGTTTCAGTTGCACTGGGTTATATTGAAAACATCATTGTCCAGCATTTATAGAGTTAGCACAGTGGATTGTATAATTAGCATCTTTGAAACTTATGTGGTTTATGGTATAACTAATTTTCTGTATGGATCTTTCAAGAATTTCTTTGATGACAGACTCCAGCTCAGAGATAAACATCTTTGTACTTCCCTCTAGTGGTCAAAAATGTTATTTATTGCTTTATTTTTTTGTTTTTTCCTTTTTCTAGCCAATCAGAGTTCATGAAAATTTGAAAATTTCAACCACCAGCACAACACAATACAGGGCTACAGCTTATTTTAAAAGTAGTAAATTAAAATCACAACTTTTATCCTTATATTTTAAAAGAAAAAAATACTCCACGCTTCCTTATTTTGGCTGCCTCCAGCAACCCTCTTCCTTGTCGTTTAACAATAAAGGAATCTCAAAGATGGCGTGTAGCTTCAAAAAGGAGTGATAAGCTGTAACCAGGGCTTTTTTTCTCATAAAATGCCCAGAACGGAGTTCCGGCACCTTTTTTGGATGGCACCTTGTAGGGTAGGCAAGGCGGGTTTTATGACGTGTGAGTTCCGGCACCTTTTTTTTTTTTTTTTTTTTAGAAAAAAAGCACTGGCTGTAACTAAAGAGAGCCTCTTTTAGCTCATTAAGATAATAGTCTCATAAATTGATTAAGATATGAAGGACACAAATTATTGTCCATTTGAAAAATATATTTCAAAATGGCTGTTTTATCCAACAACGATGTGATTTCAGCCCCACCCCTCCAGTTTCAGCTCACCAGCTATTTTGAAGGTTGGCTTCTAAAACTGCTTGCAAACTGTTGCTGTTATCGGAGAATCTTGAGGGGTGATTCTGGGACTCTCCCTAACCCAAGGGATGTCAAATAAACAAGAGGAAGCCTGATTCTTCTGTTGTTAAGTTGGAAAAATGACAGTCCAGAAAGAGGGGATTCTCTGGGTGTGTCAGCAGTTGGCCATGTCTTCACCAGAAGTCCAAAAAGCTAAAAACTTCTTGAGTTTTGCTTGATTCTTTTTTAATATAATTTTTATAGAAGAATTAAAAAAACAATACAAATATAAGGGAAAAACAAGGAATAGTAAATAAGAAAGAAAGAAAATAGAAAAAATATAGAAAAATTATAAAGAAACAGCTTCCCATCTTTTTGACCTATGTTATAATTGCATTTATATTTTACTCTCTCTTTCCAAGGTTACATCATAATTTTTTATCTTTCCCTAAGCTACCATTTCTAATCTTCAAACCCATAAATCACAAGTTCACTTTTCATTTGGCAAAAAGTCCATAAGAGGTTTCCAGTCACTGATAAATATAGTTGTTGATCTTTCTCTAACAAACAAGTTAATTTTGCTATCTCTGATAGTTCTGTCATTGTCCCCAATTATTCCTCCACTGTGAGTATTTTAGAGTTTTTCCATTTTTGTGCATATAATAGTCTCGCAGCTGTAATCATGTATAAAAATAATCTGCCATGGCTCTTTTGTAATTGATTTCCATTAATCCCATCAAGAAAAGTTCTGGTTTCAGTTAAATGTTAATCTTTAAAATTCTTGGTTTCATTATATTATTTGGACGATATGTCCACTAGGCATGATAAAATGTCCTTCCTGTGGTCCCCCTTTCCAACATAAATTTGAAGGATCTTTATACCTTCTAAAAAGTTTTTATAGAGTGATATACAAATAGTACATCATTTTATAAAAATTCTCTTTTAAATTATAACATAATGTAAATTTCAATTCTTTTAACCACACATTACCCAAGAATTTTGCTTGATTCCTGTTGACCACATGCATGAAGCTTTCTTAGGAATGCTATGGAAGTCTTTACCCATTAGGTTTCACCCCAGATATTCTGTCAACTTTCTAGTCTATAGGCATAAAAATAGTCCATGGCTAACTTATCTTTCTAAATGTCTTTTTTGCCAGTTTGTTCTTTTTGTCATCTTATGGGGCCTTTGCCTCTGCCCTTGTTATATGTCTTCCAGCTGTTAATAACATATGTGGGGTCACATTTATTATTTAATCTTTGTTTCTTGGTTATTATGGACTTGGTTAATCCTCCTTGGTTGAAGGAGCCCTGATGGTGCAGGGATCAGAATGCAGCATTGCAGGCTAACTCTGTCCACAGTCTGGAGTTCAATCCTGACACGGGTCCCGGTTAACTAAGCCTTCCATCCTTCTGAGGTTGGTAAAATGAGGATCCAGATTGCAGTGGCGTAGCGTGGGTTGTCAGCACCCGGGGCAAGGCAAGTAATTTGCGCCCCCCCCCCCTCCACAGTGGGCGGCGACCCGGCGGCTCAGATCGGATTCGCACAGCCAGCACTGCAGAGAGAGTGAGTGAGCCAGGCAGGGGCAGAGAGCTGCGAGTGCGAGCGCGCCCCCCCAGATGTTGCGCCCGGTGCGGCCGGCCCCCCCTGCACCCCCCACGCTACGCCTCTGCCAGATTGTTGGGGGCAATATGCTGCCATTGTAAACCACCCAAGAAGTGCTATAAAGAATTATGGAGCAGTATATAAGTCTAAGAGCTATTACTGTTGCTATTATGCATGATTATCCAATGGCCGTGCTTTCTAGGAATACTCATAACTGTATTTCAGTTCTATTCCTGTTCTCTGGAGTCTTTGAAAAAAGGAATATTTTAAAAGACCCCCTTTCCACGTATACGAGCTTCAATGTGTTGTCTATTAATTTGTTTTCCTTTTGATCTTTCAGTCAGTTCCTCTCCAAATCATATGGAAAAAAGGCAGTATGATTTGTAAGATATGTGGGATAGTTATATCTCCAATATTTAAAGACTGAGCTCTACTCAAGTGATTTTATCAGGTTGAAATGAGGAAAAGGCTATTTCTGTTGAAAGGCCACTCAATCAGTCCCTCTTTTCCTGAACTGATTCTATTATGAACTAAAAACCAGA
>NW_015401324.1:0-3183 GCF_001527695.2 Protobothrops mucrosquamatus
GAGGAGGAGGAGGAGGAGGAGGAGGAGGAGGAGGAGGAATTATTAACAATATGATGGATTTTACTGAAATGTGAGAAAATGTTCTTTAATGCAGAAAGATATAACAATATATAAACTAAGAGCTTATGCTATATTCTAGACTATTTCTGTTCTATATTCTGTTATCTATTCTATTCTATTCTATTCTATATTTATTCCATTCCATATTTTCTATTCTATTCTATTCTATTCTATTCTATTCTATTCTATTTTTATTCCATTTCATATTTTCTATTCTATTCTATTCTATTCTATTTTATTCTACTCTATTCTATTCTATATTCCAATATTTATTCCATTCCATATTTTCTATTCTATTCTATTCTATTCTATTCTATTTTTATTCCATTTCATATTTTGTATTCTATTCTATTCTATTCTATTCTATTCTATTCTATTCTATTCTATTCTATATTCCAATATTTATTCCATTCCATATTTTCTATTCTATTCTATTCTATTCTATTCTATTCTATTCTATTCTATTCTATTCTATTCTATATTTATTCCATTCCATATTTTCTATTCTATTCTATTCTATTCCTATTCTATTCCTATTCTATTCTATATTCCAATATTTATTCCATTCCATATTTTCTATTCTATTCTATTCTATTCTATTCTATTCTATTCTATTCTATTCTATTCTATTCTATTCTATAATGCATGAAAGCAGAACAGGTTTTTTTTTAAAAAAAAAAACTTGACCACTTTAAAATGTGTGGACTTCAAATCCCAGAACTCTCCAGCCAGCAAGTTCGCACATTTTAAAGTTGCCACATTTGAAAAACGCCAAATTACAGGCTCGAAGCTTAAACACATCTCAAAGAAAGGTGATGAAAAACACAGAGGATTCTGGTAAACCAGATTTTTCAGAACAAAGTTTCGTTTCAAAATATTTATCCCAGCTTTTTTTTTTTTGTTTTGCTGAACTGGCGGGGGGGGGTGAGGGGGGGTTGTGCACATGCCAAACCCCACTGGTGTGACTTGGCAAGCATCTGGACTCAGCTGTCACTGCCAACTAAGTAAAGAAACTTGGGAGCGAGACAAAATTCTCAAGTTCTATCAATGGAACCATGTCGCTGGTGCCAACAGCAGGTGTTTATTGCCAGTTGCCTGCAAACTGAAGCTAAACAGCCCTAGAAATAAACAAACACACACACACACACACATCCACACACAAACACACAACGACCGGCCCGATTTTGTTTTAGTGAAGGCTTCCTTCCAAATTTTATTCCAGAGCTGAGGGTGCAAAATATTACCGGGAGCGTCTAAATGAAAGGGAAGGGATGGTACAGGAATCCCAAACAGGAACTGAAGAAGCAAATGTGGTGTTTGCCAAACGTTGTAGGATAAACACGCAAATGGAATTCACAACCGCATTGGAGGAGGAGGGAGGGCTGGGAGATGTCATTCATGCTAACTAAGTGTTGACAGCATCCTGACATGGCACAGATGTTGAGAACATCTGCTTTGAAACGCATGAATATTAATTGGGCTAGACATTTGCCCAGAACAGCAATACAGTTGTAAAAGGATGAGAGAGAAAAAGAGAGAGAGAGACAGAGAGAAAGAAGAGAGAGACAGACAGGCAGAGACAGAGAGAAAGAAGAGACAGACAAAGACAGATATAGAGAGACAGAGAAGAAAAGAGAAGAGAAGAGAAGAGAAGAGAGAGAGAAGAGAAAGACAGAGTGAGAAGAGAAAAGAGACAGAGAGACAGAGAAAGACAGAGAGAGAAGAGAAAGACAGAGTGAGAAGAGAAAAGAGACAGAGAGACAGAGAAAGACAGAGAGAGAAAAGAGAGAGACAGAGAGACAGAAGAGAGAAGAGAAGAAGAGAAGAGAAGAAGAGAAGAGACACAGAGAAGAAAGAGACACAGAGAGAGAAAAGAAAGAGAAAAGAGAGAGAAAAGAGAGAGAGAAGAGAAAAGAGACAGAGACTTATCTTATCTTATCTTATCTTATCTTATCTTATCTTATCTTATCTTATCTTATCTTATATCTTCTCTCATCTTATCTTATCTTATCTTATCTTATGTTATCTTATCTTATCTTATATCTTCTCTTATCTTATCTTGTGTTATCTTATCTTGTGTTATCTTATCTTATCTTATATCTTCTCTTATCTTATCTTATGTTATCATCCTATCCTATCTTATCTTATCTTATCTTATCTTATCTCGTCTCGTCTTGTCTTGTCTTGTCTTGTCTTGTCTTGTCTTGTCTTATCTTATCTTATCTTATCTTATCTTATCTTATCATCCTATCCTCTCCTATCATCCTATCCTATCCTATCCTATCCTATCTTATCTTATCTTATCTTATCTTATCTTATCTTATCTTATCTTATCTTATCTTATCTTATCTTATCTTATCTTATTGTCACTTTGAACAGTCACTAAATGAACGGTCATTAAGCCGAGGACTGCTGCAGTTGAAGGAAGAAAGATTAAGAAATGAATTTTTCACCAGGCGCTCTAACAAAGCCACAAAACTGCAACGTACAAGCAGGCAGCCCTCATTTACCCTGGGAACGATCTCTCCCCCCTCCCCTAAAGACCCCCTTTTCCCTCCAGGGACCACCAAGGGTTAAATCCATCTCCAGTGGGCAGATGTCTGGATTTTGCTTCCTCTTTTTCCCTAGAAAGTGAACCTGACAACCCTGGAAAAGTGGGTCCCCAGCTCCCTTCCCCCCCCAGCCCTTGAGCCCCACTCAGCAGAGAAGCCTGCGATGTTTAAATTAAAGGATAATGTGCTGGAAATAATTGCCTTAATCAAGAAAGGTTAATTAGGCTGTCTGGGTGTAGCAGGCAGAGGATGTTTTCACAGTGCACAATTCAGGTGTGTGTGTGTGTGTGTGTGTGGGTTCATATCTTCACGCAGTTAATTGGAGGTGTTTTTCCCTAAACAGACCCAAGTGGTCCTCTTCGGAATCCCCCAGCAATGGGGTGAGACCCCCCCAAAGGTCCCCAAGCAGGAGCAGGAGGGAGACGGCGCGGGAGAAACTTGCAGACTGTATAAATTTCCCCCGCCTGTTTTTCATTTTCTTTCTTTCTTTGTATCCCGCTTTGATTTTTTTTTTTTTTTTACAAATAAGTCAAGGCAGTGAATGTATGCAACACACTTTCCTCCTCCTATT
>NW_015401324.1:10908-15919 GCF_001527695.2 Protobothrops mucrosquamatus
TGCTCTCTGAACTTGGTGGTTTCCTTGCAGACATTTCATGACCCAACTAGCTAACATCATCAGTAGAAGGGAGTGGTGGTGGTGGTGGTGGTGGTGGTGGTGGAGGAGGAGGAGGAGGAGGAGGAGGAGGAGGAGGAGGAGGACTATGGGGTCCTTGGTGCTCTCTGAGCTTGGTGGCTTTCTTGCAGACATTTCATGACCCACCTAGGTAGCATCATCAGTGCTAGAAGGGAGTGGGGTTTGTGATGGTGGTGGTGGTGTTGGTGGTGGAGGAGGAAGAGGAGGAGAAGGAGGAGGAGGGGACTGTGGGGTCCTTGGTGCTCTCTGTGCTGGGTGGTTTTCTTGCAGACGTTTCATGACCCACCTAGGTAGCATCATCAGTGCTAGATGCTACACTAAATAACTGCACCCAAGCCTCACTTCCTTTCTAGCACTGATCTTAGCTAATTGGGTAGTGAAATGTTTGCAAAAATACAAGCAAGATCAGAGAACACCAAAAACTCCTCAGTCCTCCTCCTCCTAAGCTCTGCTCCATTCTAGCACTGATGATGTTACCTAGATGGGTAATGAAACGTCTGCAAGAAAACAGCCAAACTCAGAGAGCACCAAGACTCCACAGTCCTCCTCCTCCTCCTCCTCCTCCTCCTCCTCCTCCTCCTCCTCTCCGCAAACCTCACTCCCTCCTAGCACTGATGATGCTTCTTAGTTGGGTCATGAAACATCTGCAAGAAAACCGCCAAGCTCAGAGAACCTCAAAAACCCTACAATAATAGTTGTCGTCGTCATTGTCCTCCTCCTCCTCCTCCTCCTCCTCCTCCTCCTCCTCCTCCTCCTCTCAAATTCCACTCCTGATCAGCCGTGCTCCCCTTGTGATCTGGAAGGATCAGGAAAGCCATTCTTCCAGCTAGGGATGGTACCTCTTAAGTTCAGAAGCTCCGTCCCTTTGTGTGAACATTAGAGGAGAGATGGCAAGTGAGGCCAAAGAGCACAGGAAGAGCAAAGAGGCCACACATCTGTTTTACTGCTTCATTTATTGGGGGGGGAAGCCCCAAACATTTGACAGGACCACCCTAGAGACTCCTGGACAGGGAAAAGAAAGCGGCAAGATTTGTCCCGCGCAGCGTCCAAAGTAGGCGTCCATCTTTTTCACCCTTTGCTTGTGCAAGACTTTCGACTTTTGCTCCGACGGATTAACACAACTCTGGAGCAAAGCAGGCCTACGTAAAACGGAGCTCGCTAAAATGTGAAAACAGGACACCCATCGCCCATTTTTGTTCTGAAGACTGTTCCAGCCACGGATCCAGGAGAAAAACACCCTAACTCGGAAACCTGAAGCTTCGGAGAGATAAAAGGACGGAGCTACAGGGGGAACCAAGCCAAAAAACAAAACACCAAACCAAAACACCACCAACCAAGATGGCTGCTGAACACATCTTTTTACGGCCTGCACCTCTGCTCACCAGGTGAGCCTCACTAACTTGAAATAACTTGGGAAGAGGAAGAGATGGATACAGCAACCGGCCGTCAGCGGAAGGAGGAGCGCGCTGAAGAAGAGCAGAAGGGCCCCCAGTACGTCGTTGTAAAAGATTTCGCTGGCCGGCACTAAGGAGTCGAGGAAGATGAGCGAGGCGGGCACCATGTGGTCACGCAAGATGGCCAGAGGGATGGAGAAGGAGACGATGACGTGGAAAAGGATCTCGGCCAGGAAGATGCTGTAGATCAAGACGGCGAGCATCAGCACCGTCTGCTCGACCGCCCCGAGGCATCTGCTAGCGATGGCGCCCAGGACAAAGACCAGCTTGCGCTTTGGAGACAGGGGCGGCTTGGGAATGGCGGTCTCCCCGAGCCTTCCTTGCTGCCTGTAAGGAAGAAAGGGAGATGGAGGTTGGGGCTCTAGAAAGAGTGCAGAGAAGAGCAACAAAGAGGGATGGAAGCTAAAACATATAAGGAACGGTTGCTGGAATTGGGTATGTCCACTTTAATGGAGAGAAGGACCAGGGGGGACATGATAGCAGCCTTCCAGTATCTCAGGGCTGCCCCAAAGAAGAGGGAGTCAAGCTATTTTCCAAAGCACCTGAAGGCAGGACGAGAAGCAACGGATGGAAACTCCTCAAGGAGAGAAGCAACCTGGAACTAAGGAGAAACTTCCTGACAATGAGAACAATTAACCAGTGGAACAACCTGCCTCCAGAAGTTGTGAATGCTCCAACACTGGAAGTTTTTAAGAAGAGACTGGACAGCCATTTGTCTGAAATGATCTAGACCAGAGGTAGGCAAGCTTGGCTCTTTTATGACTCGTGGACTTCAACTTCCTGAGCCAGCCATGCTGAGGGGAAAGGGAGAGGTTTCCATGCTGAGCCATGCTGGCTCAGGAATTCTGGGAGTTGAAGTCTATGAGCCATAAAAGGGCCGAGGTTGCCTACCTCTGGCCTAGGCCTAGGCTGCTTTATGACTTGTGGACTTCAACTCCCAGAATTCCTGAGCCAGCATGGCTCAGCTTGGAAACCTCTCCCTTTCCCCTCAGCATGGCTGGCTCAGGAATTCTGGGAGTTGAAGTCCACCAGTCATAAAAGAGCCGAGGTTGCCTACCCCTGGTATAGGGTTTCCTGCCTGAACAGGGGGTTGGACTAAATCCCTTCCAACTTCATTATTATTGTTGTTGTTGTTGTCCTCCTCCTCCTCCTCCTCCTCCTCCTCCTCCTCCTCCTGGCAAACCCCACTCCCTTCTAGCTGTGGGAAGTCAGCCCCCAGTCAGAAGGAAATATTAAAAGGGCAGAAAAATATATTTTCTCAAAGGATCTTAAAGAGGCAGGAAAGCATGCCCAGTTTTTTCTTAATAGCCCCAAGTCTGCCTCCCCCAAGCAGAAGCCAGCTCTGTACAAATGCAGATGTAAACCATCAGGAAAGTTGGAGCTAGGAGATTAGGAAGACAAAGGCCTAAAATCTGTATACCCCACCTGGGACAGGACATGGTAGGTTTAACTCACAAAGGCCAAAGGGCACACCCAAACTGTCAGAATACATGACACAAGAAAGAGCCTCAAAACAGGAACAGGAAATAACTCCAAACAAAAGTCTCCAGAGGGTATAAAAAACCTATTCCCTACATGTGCTGAGCCCTTTTTTTCTCACTTCTCTTGCTGCCAGAACCATCTTCCTGTCTGGCTCTCCTCTCCAATAAACTACAACTACATTCCCAAAGCAGTTGCCATGTTTATTCCCAGCTTGGATAAACCACGATGAAGACCTGTCTTCCAACATAGCACTGACAACGTTCCCTAGTTGGGTCATGAAACGTCTGCAAGGAAACCACCCAGCTCAGAGAGCACCCAGGACCCCACAGTTCAACCCTGAGCTACAAAGATTCTCTTCCATCAGAAACCATGGTCTGTTTACTCAGATGTTGGCTTCCTTGACTCGATCCGCGTTTTCAATCCCATTTAGTTTTATTAGTCCACCCAAGAGGTCTGGCGAAGAATGAATGTCTGGCCACTCCCAAAAGATCTGAACTCAGCACATCCAATCTTGGGGACCTCCTGACCTGTTGGATTTCGACTGCCATCCCGTAGGGCTGGAGGAGGATGAAACCCCAGCCCTGAGTTCCCCCCTTTTTTACAGCTTGACCAAACACCTTCTCCAGATGTCCACAGATGTTTGGGCTTACCAACTGCCCTCTAAATGCTCCATATTTGTCCTTAAGGGCTGCCCTGCTCCGGTTCATTCCTTCTTCATTCCTTCTCCCAGATGTTCCCCCAGTTGGTGACCCTCTCCCCAGCTGTTGACAACCAAACATTTGTGGCCTTGTGAGGCCCATTAACCTGAGGGACAGCAAGTTGTGACCTCATGCTGTGGCCGCTGATGTCACAAATTAGCTTGGCCATCAACCGAGTAGCATCTATTAGGAGCAAAACTTCTCCATTGGATCTACAACAAAAATATCTCTTTTTTACCCCCTCTCTGCACCCAGATCTCTTTCTTTTCTCCCTTTTACTTCCCTCTCCTTTTATTGGGGAGCTGAATAAAAGTGGAAATTGCTTGATCAAAGAGGTGGAAAGCTGCAAAGTAGAGAACCGCCAGCTTCCAATTCTTGGCCTGTGGATAATAGTCCAAGACTAGTTTTACTCAACGGGGTGCGTTGGACCCAACAACTATGATGCCAATACAGTGCTGGGAATTATGGAGCCATAGATTTATCGACGGTAAGCATTGGAAAGGACTCTGGGGATGATCTAGGTTGATATTTCAAGCGATCAATCAGAATAGAGCGGGACAGGTCCATGGAGGTCTTCTAGCCAACCCCCTACACAATTTAAGAAAAGTGGCTGTCCAGTCTCCTCTTAAAAACCTCCAGTGATGAAGCACCCACAACTTCTGGTGGCAAGCCGTTCCACTGGTTAATTGTTCTCGCTGTTAGGAAGTTTCTCCTTAATTCCAGGTGGCTTCTCTCCTTGATTGGTTTCCATCCATTGTTTCTTCTCCTGCCTTCTGGTGCTTTGGAGAATAAGTTGACCCCCTCTTGTTTGTGGCAGCCCCTCATATACCAGAAGACTTCTATCATGTCTTTTCTCTAGACTAGCCGAACCCAAATCCTGCAATCGTTCTTCATATGATTTAGTCTCCAGGCCTTTAATCATCTTAGTTGCTCTTCAAATGGGGCAGCTAGTGGCCCGGTGACCGACAGGCTGCGGACCGGTACTAGGCCGCAGACCATATGTTCTGGACCGTGGTAAACCTGACTAGAGCATGTATCTGTATGTTAAGATATCTGGCATTTATTGGGTTAAGTGCTGTCTCCCTAAGAGATGGCTTATGGGTAATGTAGTTTTAGCTAGTCAGCTGTATCATGTTAGTAGGTTAGTGGGAGGAGTTTCTAAAGGGCATCACAGGATTTCCTGGACACAAGCCAGTTTGGAATGTCTTTGTCTGAGATAAGCATGGGCCATCGGAGGTCAGATAGCTCTGCTCTACGTGAGAAGTTGGTGTGGAGAAGTTAATGAATTTACCTAATGGA
>NW_015401325.1:0-5009 GCF_001527695.2 Protobothrops mucrosquamatus
TTCTTCTTCTTCTTCTTCTTCTTCTTCTTCTTCTTCTTCTTCTTCTTCTTCTTCTTCTTCTTCTTCTTCTTCTTCTTCTTCTTCTTCTTCTTCTTCTTCTTCTTCTTCTTCTTCTTCTTCTTCTTCTTCTTCTTCTTCTTCTTCTTCTTCTTCTTCTTCTTCTTCTTCTTCTTCTCCTTCTTCTTCTTCTTCACTTTAAACACATCTGTGCAAATGGCTCGGGCACGGAAGAGAGGGGGGGATGAGCTGCCAGAGTAATGAATGTGTCAGAGTTACTGGAGCATCAAATTGCTAGTTCTTCCACCTGAACCTATTGCTAAAGCATTCTTGTCTTTAAAAACTTACTTAGGTTTTGCCTATCTGGAAAACAGGTAGTAATCTGAGAGGGCACTTGTGATGTTCTGGTGCATTGGATATAGGAAATGAAGCAGATTAATACACTAATTTGAACAAGCAAGTCTGTGCACAGTGGCTGGGAACTGATCACTCCTGTGGGCGTACATTTGGCGCAGTGGCGATTGCATGCTAAACAACGTTTTACACGTTTACACTTGCTCCACAATCGAGCTACCCTATCCAAGCTGCAAAAATCCCAGCATCCTATCGTTGGCAGAGTTCTAGGTGCTGCTAAGGGTGACCCCACATCTTTGCAGCCCAGGTATGGCAACATTACAATCATTTTTTGCAACTCTCTCTCCTCCCTTTCTAACTAATCAACCATGCGTATTTAACACAAAGCAGGAAAGGCTAACACCCGACTAAATAGCCAAGATTGTCATTGGAGCAGGGACAACAATTCTAGCAAATGAAATAAAGTGTTTTAGGCACTTAAATATTTACACATTTAGTACTACTCAGTTAATCAATGGGGGGGGGAGTATTGAGCCCTGGATGGCTAGCTATATAGGTTTTTTTGAGAGCAGGCAACATAATTTCATTTTTGATGTGTGCCAGTATGCCCACAGTAAAAAAAAAATGACAATATCTTATCTCACCTCACCTCACCTCATCTTATCTTATCTTATCATTTTACTTCACCTCACCTCATCTTATCACCTCACCTCACCTCACCTCACCTCACCTCACCTCACCTCACCTCACCTCATCTCATCTTATCTTATCTTATCTTATCTTATCTTATCTTATCTTATCTCCTTACCTTACTTCACCTCACAACACCTCATCTCATCTCATCTCATCTCATCTCATCTTATCTTATCTTATTTTATTGGAGGAGAAATGGCACAATTCCTCTACAAGACAAGTCACAATTTCCCATAAATAAATATTACATGAATCCAAAGTTGGAGAGAGTTGGTACAAGCCATAAAGGTATCATGTACTGCGGGGGGCCCAACCTTGCAGAGAGTTTTTTTTCCCACCTACCAGTGGTTTTGTGTGCTTCCTGCATCCTGCAGATGGGGCTTTGCTTGTTTGTGTGGCTCGGTTTCTGGCATGCTGTGCTGGCCCATGGGTTGTGGACCCCCAATCTATTGTATGTTATGATACTATTTTGCATAGCATCGCCTCATTTGTTCTGCAAGTATTGTCACTTGTCCCCACCCCACTGAATCTCTTGTATCTGTAGCATTTTATTAGAAGGTCACATGGAAAATGATTTCCACCCCCTCCTCAATTACTGTCCACAAGAGATGGCCCTCAGATCTTAGTTTGCCCATACATTCCATCTTAGAAGCTGACAACCAAAGATCCACATTTTTCCAGATATGCATTCACAACATATTTGGGCAAACAGAATAGATTTGCAATTCTTCCTATAGCCAGATAATGGTGGAAAACCTTCATATTCTCTGCAAGGAGTATGATCAACAACAAGATGGACGGGTACACCACTGGAAGATCTGAAGAACCATGTTGGAGACAAATCCTCTTGAAGAAAACTTATCACTTTTGATAGGTTTTAATCTAGCTAGAGTCACAAACTGATAGCAGTCTTCCAGTATCTCAGGGGCTGCCACAAAGAAGAGGGAGTCAAGCTATTTTCCAAGGCGCCTGAAGGCAGGATGAGAAGCAACGGATGGAAACTCATCAAGGAGAGAAGCAACTTAGAACTAAGGAGAAACTTCCTGACAGTTAGAACAATTAACCAGTGGAACAACCTGCCTCCAGAAGCAGTGAATGCTCCAACACTGGAAGTTTTTAAGAAGAAACTGGACAGTCATTTGTCTGAAATGGTGTAAGGTTTCCTGCCTGAGCAGGGGGTTGGACTAGATGACCTCCAAGATCCCTTCCAACTTTATTATTATTATTATTATTATTATTATTATTATTATTATTATTATTATTATTATTATTATTATTACTACTACTACTACTACTACTACTACTACTACTACTACTACTACTACTACTACTGTCTGAGTAAACTTTACACAGCAGCAATGCAGGGGTGGATGACCTGGGATGGATTTTGCCCTCCTTTCAGCCTTCAAGATATTGTAGTATCTGTACTTCAAAAATATCCAGAGGCCATCAGATTTTCTTATTTTCCTTAATTAATCCATTTTGTATACTTGAAAGTAAATTATGCAGGAAAACCAGTTATACTATATATACTACATACCATTTTTGTCTTGATATTGCATACCAAACAGTTCAAAAGATACATGGATGTATTCCATAGCATCCATAAGTAAATTGTAGACAAAAAATAAAAATTGCCACTTCATATTTTCTAAAATAGCAGTAAAATTAATATACATTCCTGCTACCTATCTTTATTTGTTTACATGTTCTTCCTCTTCTTTTATCTGCTGCTTGCTTGGAAGGAAATAAATAATCTTGCAATGTGCAAAAGAAGAAGAAAAAAACCTGTGGGAAACCTCCAATTATCACCTTGAAATCCAAACTTGCTTGCCAAAGCTGGCACTGGCATAACAAAGTACTTTGATTCAATGTGACAGTGTATTTCTTTAAAAGAAAGAGTATTTTTAATCTATTTTCAGAACTCAAATGAATCCTGTCATTTAAAAAAAAAACCTGCAAAAGAAATAGCATTCCTATATCTTACTTCAGGGGTGTCAAACTCAATTTCATTGAGGGCCGCATCAGCATTGTGGTTGCCCTCGGGGGGCTGGGTGAGTGTGGCCAGGGTGGGTGCGGCCTACTGGGTGGGCGTGGATGGAGTGGGTGTGGCCTACTGGGTGGGCATGGCCAACTCTACATCGTTCGCGTCAAGGGTGCCTGTGGGGGCCTGGGCAGGAGTGGGACAGATCTGAGGGTCTCTGGCAGGGGGGGTGGGACCGGGGCAAGCGCCAAGGCATGGTGCATTTCTTCATTCCTCACAAAGGGTGACACCTCCCCAGCATGCACCCAGGAGGTGGGGCCGACACAGCAGGGGCTGGTTCCTCGCTGTTTCTAGACGGCCTTGTGGAGCTGAGACTGAATGTGTTTCAGCATAGATGGCCACCACAAAATTGTACATTGGCTCCCGGCCGGCCTGGGCCAGGGCCAAGGCAGCGGGGGCCGTTCCCTCACTGTTTCCAGGATGGCTTCACGGGCCACATGAAATCACTTCGCGGGCCGCATCCGGCCCCCGGGGCCTTGTGTTTGACATGTCTGTCTTACATCCTCCATAATCTTGATTTCATTTTCACGAGTAAATGAGGCAGTCAAACTATATTTGTTCCCTAGTAGATGCTCTCACACCCATGAAAAAAAAAGAGATTCTTATGTGGGAAATGAAATAAGAAAAAAAAAAAAGTATGACTTTTGATGACAATACAATTACATTTGTGCAATTTCTTGATCATCGTACTGAAGTGGTTCACCATTGCCTTGCTGAATGTTATTGGGCTTCCCAAGTTTAGTTGGCATTCGCTAGATTCCCTGGAGGTGTTACTAGATATGCAGTTGCTTAACTTCCACGTTCAGAGAAGATTGGTTAGAGGATGTCACGCTAAATGAGTTTGTACTCAGCATAAATGTGTAATGTTGGGACCCAGGTCCACTGTTTCACCTACTGTATATCAGAGTTAATCCAGAACACTGTTAGATTTCAAGTGTTGAAGAGCCGTCATAGTGACATTGATCCACTGGTGGGATTCAAATACGTGAACAACCAATTCTCTGTGTGGATGCTGCTTCCAGAAGTCCATTCTGGGCCTGGGCAACAAAAAATTAGCCACTGGTTCTGCCGATGTGGTGCAAACTGGCTGAACTGGCTGAATCCCACCGCTGCATTGATCCCTTGAATCTTGTTATGCAGTCTTGAATTAATCATGTTCTCTTTTCACCACTGAACAGGTCATATTGCTGATGTGAAGATTAAATGGAGAGAATATATATTTTTACCACCTTGCATTCCTGGGAGATAAGGATACTAAAAATTAGTAATAACAGGGCCTCAATCCACCTACCGAGACTCATTCCATACTAACTGACCTTTGGCAACTCACTTTGTTTTCCAATTTCTGTTCTATCTTTTGTTAAAGCACAATTGTTTAGCCTTACTCTTTTTCTGCAAGCCGCTAAACTGATGTAAAAGGACTGCAGTGGCAATATAAAAGTAGCAACGATAGAAGAGCAGTAGTTAACCGAAATAGCTTCAATCATAAATTGTTCGTTAGTCCATGTTCCACTTCTGGGATTACAATATTTTCTGTTGTGAGAGCAGACAATGGGAAAACGTCTTCCCTCCAGTTATGTAAAAGATGGCACCCATTGTCAGTTCTGGAGAGAGGATATTATCAAAGCCTCCAATTTGTATTTATGGTGCTTAATTTAACCGAATATTGCTATTGTAACACTTTCCATTTTCCTATTGTTCTTATGCTCATTATTTATTTTATATTTATTTATTTATATTTGAATTTATATCCCGCCCTTCTCCCGTAGGACTCAGGGCGGCTGACAATCTATTTAAAATACATACAAAACAATACAAATTTAAAATTAATTAAAAAGAATATTAAATATTTGTCGAATTTAAAATATAATTAAAACCCCCTTAAAAATTACCCTAGGCCAGTCCTGCAAGCTGGAATAAC
>NW_015401326.1:0-4999 GCF_001527695.2 Protobothrops mucrosquamatus
GACTTAAGACAAACACAGACCTTTTGAAGCTTGACTGTGGTGTCTATTAGCTTTCCCTATATTTGCATAAGGAACAAGGATTTACAGGGATTTTTGAGTTTTAAAATACAGTCTGCTCATTTAGAATAGTTGTGGGGAACTACCTGAACAAAAACACCCAAAAATTAATATAAGGTAAACGCATTTAAAAAAAAAAAAAAAAGTGGGGAGGAATCTCTCAATCCTTCCTTGAACTCCTGGCCCCATTTATTCACATGATTTAGTTCCAATTCTTTTGGTTATGATCCTACCCACACAGCCCTTATTCCCATTTATCATCTGAATCCCTACTATAAAATAAGAGCTGAACTAGCCACTGAACTCTTTGTGTTTAGATGAAGCTAGCAGATGCTTTTCTTTCTGACTGGAGGCAAGAGGTATGAAATCCAGAATCTTCAACCACATCTACCAGAAGAGACCTGGGAAATTGGGCGAGAGGAAATAGAAGAAGCTGGAGGGAAGCAAAGGGATGTGGCTTTTAAGGTCTAGTGACGTTGTAGAGATTCAGTTATGAACCCATATTGCTAATCAATCTCAACTTACAACTATTTGTTTAGTGACTATTCAAAGGTACAACAGCACTGAAAAAAGTGACTTATGACCATTTTCACAATGATGACCATTGCAGCATCCCCATGGTCATGTGATCAAAATTCAGATGCTTGGCAACCGATTCACATTTATGTGATAGTTGCAGTGCCCCGGGGTATTTTTGTGACCTGAGAAGTAAAGTCAATGGGGAATCCAGAATCATTTAATAACCATGTTACTAACTTAACAACTGTGGTGATTCATTTAACAACTGTGGCAAGAAAGGTCATAAAATGGGTCAAAATTCACTTAACAACTGTCTCACTTAGCAGAAATTTTGGGGTCTACTGCAATGGTAAGTTGAGGAGTAATAATAATAATAATAATAATAATAATAATAATAATAATAATAATAATAATAATAATAATAATAATAAAGTTAGAAGGGACCTTGGAGGTCATCTAGTCCAACCCCCTGCTCAGGCAGGAAACCCTATACCATTTTGGACAAATGGCTGTCCAGTTTCTTCTTAAAAACTTCCAGTGTTGGAGCATTCACCGCTTCTGGAGGCAGGTTGTTCCACTGGTTAACTGTTCTAACTGTCAGGAAGTTTCTCCTTAGTTCTAGGTTGCTTCTCTCCTTGATTAGTTTCCATCCGTTGCTCCTTGTCCTGCCTTCAGGTGCTTTGGAGAATAGCTTGGCTCCCTCTTCTTTGTGGCAGCCCCTGAGATATTGGAACACTGCTATCATGTCCCCCCTCGTCCTTCTCTTCATTAAACTAGACATACCCAATTCCAGCAGCCGTTCTTTATATGCTTTAGCCTCCAGTCCCCTAATCATCTTTGTTGCTCTTTTCTGTACTCTTTCTAGAGTCTCAACATCTTTTTTACATCGTGGTGACCAAAACTGTATGCAGTATTCCAAGTGTGGCCTTACCAAGGCATTGTAAAGTGGTATTAACACTTCACGTGATCTTGATTCTATCCCTCTGTTAATGCAGCCTAGCACTGTGTTGGCTTTTTTGGAAGCTGCAGCACACTGCTGGCTCATATTTAGGTGATTGTCCACTAGGACTCCGAGGTCCCTCTCGCAGTTACTACTATTGAGCAAGGTGCCACCTATGCTGTACTTGTGCAATTGGTTTTTCTTGCCTAAATGTAGAACCTTGCTTTTTTCACCAATGAATTTCATTTTGTTAGATAGTGCCCAGTATTCAAGTCTGTCCAGATCCTCCTGTATCTTAAGCCTATCTTCCTGTAATGGAGAGTATACAAAAAGAAACCACATTTTCTTTTCTTCCCCAGTCAGTAGAATCACTGGCTCCATCAGATCATGGTGCTCTGAAGCTACAGATATAGCAAGTTGATGTGCAAGCTGGCTTAAAGTATGTGCACAGAGACGGCCTGTGAGGTCATACTTCTCAGTGTCAGGGCAAAATTTGTTTGGTTCTGGGAGAAAATGAAAATAATTTTTCACTGCTGTTTAAATAAAATTCCCTTGGGTTGACTTCAACTCCTAATGAGTATATAGACACATCAGTGTAATAGTCTTGGCAGCAACATGGAAGTGATAGCCTGTAGCCTGCTATTTATAGGCGGAATGACTTCCAAATAATGCCATGTGAGGCAGTGAATATATGCTGACTTGCCAGCACAGAGCCAACATCAGCACATATTCGTTGTTCCATACAGCATTACTTGGAAGGTGTTTCACCTGTATGGAAAGGGCTGGCCATTGCCTGCTTCTGAAAGACAGAGATGGAGACAGATCTGACCCTGCTTAGTCTTTTAAAACCAGACAAGGTTAATTAGCTGCTGTTTCCTGGAGTTTACAGATAGTCCTCAGTTTATGACCATTTGTTTAATGACCGTTGAAAGTTACAATGGTACTGAAAAAAAATTACTTATGCCTGGTCCTCGCACTTCACAGCATCTCCACAATCACATGATCACAATTTGGGTGCTTGGCAACCAGTGTGTATTTATGACATTTGCAGCATCTAAGGTCATGCGATCATCATTTACAACCATCCCAGGCGGCTTCCAACAAGCCAAGTCAATAGGGGAAGCCAGATTCATTGAAAGACCACAACAAAAAAAGCTTGTAAAATTGGGTACTATTTACTTAATGACCACATCGTTTAGCTGAACATTCCAATCCCAATTGTGGTCGTAAGTTGAGGACTACCTGCATTGGTTGCCAAAACACTGACAATTTTCACATTTAATAATTAAAACCTTAATTTAAAAGTTGAAGAAGGAAGAAATAAGAAGAATATTTAAATAATAATTTTATATGGTTATTTAAATGTTTTATATGTCACATTTTAATATTTCTTCCTCATGCTGGCTGGGGAATTCCAGGAGTTGAACTCCATAAATCTTAAAGTGCTAAGATTGGACATCTCTGTTCTAGAATGTTGGAAGAAAGATAGGAAATATAACTATCAAACAAGAAATATTTTACAATACCTGAAGCAGAGCAATCTGTACATAAAGCCTTCTCAACACAGGGATATATTCCAACTTCATTATAGCACTAATACAAGTGTCAGTTACCATCCCAGGTCGAATTACCGTTGCTGAACAATATAAATATACCATTTTAACAAACTAGGGAACAATGGAAGAAATTGGCATGAAGCTGAATCACAAAAAGAACAGAAAGCTAAGGCAATTCCAACAGATGCTTGTGAGACACAGCTTATATTTTCTTACAAGAAATAGATTGATCTTCAAACCAGAGATCTGATAATTTAAGGTTGTCAACCAGATGATATTATTTACTCTCATTTTATGCATTTAGTTATTTCAACCATTTGGTTTTATTTACTTTTATTTTATTTATTTAGTTATTTCTTTTAAGGGTTGATATGCCACCTGTATATTCCACAGATAGTGTTCACATGCAGTCTGTGTCTAATGTCTACAAAGTGAGTATTTTATATTCTTATATTACATTTATTTACTTTGCATTTAAACCCAACTTTCCACCTGTTAGGACTGCATACAATTCTGTACCAGTGTTTATACTCACGACAACTTGGAGTATTGGCTACTCTAAGAATTACTGATTGGACCTATGCCATTCAAACATTTCTATGAGGGAACACACTATGAGGGAACACACACACTCTCCTGCAGACTGGCACCTAATTGTTATGGCACGCAGGCTAATGACCACTTTTAAGAGAAAAAAAACTATTTAAATGTGTTTTATCATCATAACACTATGAATGGAACAAAAACAAAAAAATGTTCTGCAAACATAGTTGAGAAGAAATGCAAATAGGATTTTGATATCCTTTTCTCACATATAGAGTTTATCCAGACTCATTCCAAAGAGTTGGAGGATGAAAGGTGCAGAAGAGAGACGGGGGGGGGGGGGGGGGACTTCAGTGGAATCCAGTGTCACATAATGGTCTGGTAGCTGCCAACCTGAATCATTTTTAAATTACTTTAAATACTTCCTTGAGAGTCAAGCTGTGTGTATTTGCTCCTTTCAATTTTACAATATTCCTCTGAATATTAGTGTTGGAGGTTAGCAACCAGAAGATGATCTTCCACTGTTGTCTTGCTGGTGTGGTATGCTTCTCTTAAGCCTTAGGGAAAACTAGGCTCACAATTCTGAGGTCTGATCCTACGTGGTTCTCTTTACATTCTTGTTTGTAAATACAAATAGCTGTGGTTTTTTTGGTGCATTATTTTGTATAGCACTCTGAATTGCCAGGTGGCATGGTAGCTCCAACTGCTGGGAGAGCAAGGTTCAAAACCCCAGCCAGACATGATGCTCTGAGTGACTTTAGTCCTATCACTATCTCTCAGCACAATCACTTCATAAAGTTGTTGTAATGAGTACTTTGAGGAGTAGAATAAGGAACCCAAGTAAACAGAAACAGAAGCATTGAGCTAAGTTGTGTGAGTTACACAATACTTTCTGGGCCTGATGTCACGCTTGATCCTAGTGCAGATTGATGGAGACCATTTTCCAAACAATGAAATTAGCATTCATATCATTCCATTTCATTAACTTAAAACATGATTATTAAAATTTCTCTCAGCAATCACATATTTCTTACTTTTTTGTTTATTTATTTATTACCTTTATTTGGCACCCATCTCGCCACAAAGCGAATCTGGATGTTTCCTTTCCATCATAGAAATTACAGTTTGGCTGAAATAATTTGGAAGGCAGTGAGAGGTATATCAAAAGGTTTCAAAGGCATAGGTTGTCTTCTGATTGTGAAGAAAAGAAGGATATTAGCACAATATATAAAAATATATGATTCTTGTCCTGGTAACTTCATACAATATCTAATGCCATTCATTGTAGCTTCCTCTCAGCCATCCAGGCATTGCATTGCCCATCCAAGTTCTTATTCAAAAATGGGCACATGTGTTTGAAATGATCCTTCAGCCATCTAATCAT
>NW_015401326.1:12771-14612 GCF_001527695.2 Protobothrops mucrosquamatus
AGAGACACAGGAAGCAACAAGAGAAAAGAACAGGTCCAAATTTGACCCTAACATCAAAGACAGAAAGCATCCTTCCCTTCTGAGTCCCACAGCTTGCAATTAAAAGTGAAATACACATATTTCAGGTACCATTGCTGCTAAATTTAAGCATCATAGTTCAAATTATATGTTTCATTGAATCCCTACATGAACAGAAAAAAATACAATCTGTATATGGTACAAAATTAAACACAACTTTCTGCACATTTTTATACATATAAATTCAAAATTTAAAAAAAATAGTTAATATGGCAAGTGCAGAACTTTAGACACCCATTTGGGAAGAGCTTTGGACTGAAGAAATAAATACTATTTGCCAAGAGATACTTGGAGAAAAAAATGACAAAGCTTTTGAAGAGCACCTTAACAACAGTTAAGTATACCAGTATATCATACCAGTTCCCAATTCCCAGACTGTATACTGATGGTGATGATGATTCTATGCAGAGATTTCATGCATGCAAGGTGATATAAGAATATTTCTGAAGGGAATTCTGCATTATTTCTGAGAGGAATTCTGCAAATGGAGCTTCAAGCGTGAGTGCCTGCCGCTCTCACAAATGGAGCATTGAGCACAAGCACAAGCGCCTGCCACTCAGGCAAATGGAGCTGTGTGTGCATGGGCTCTGAACAGGCCACGGCTTGGGGAATGAGGACCCCTGGTATAGGGTTTCCTGCTTGAGCAAGGGGTTAAACTAGACGACCTCCAAGGTCCCTTCCAACTGTTATTCTATTAGAAATCAAATGTAAATAAGTGTATACCAAGTATGCAGTGCAACTGCATTGCTTTATATTGGAAGGTGACTGCTATTTTTTTTTCCAATTTATATATGTGTGTGCATGCATGCCTATGCAACTATTGGTTCTATCCTCCATGACAGTCAGTTTCTTATGTGAACTCTTGGGAAAATTAATTGCCCATCCCTGTTCTAAAGGAACTGGAAAACCTGGAAAAAAGCAACAACCACTTTGGCAATTTGAAACAAGGGGCTCCCTAGATGCTTTTGCACATTCAGACAAATCTCTTAAAAAGATACACTCATCCCTGCTACTTTCCCTACTATTGTGGCTCAGTAGTTTGTAATATTCTGTTCCAGTTTTGGAGGAGAATTAGACTGTTCCAATTCAAAATGAAAAAAGTTTTTAATTTCCCTGTCTTTTACACCTGCAATATGCTGCTTATGCACAAACATGGGTTTTGTGGTTGATGATGTTGATGGCTCCCTTTCACTGTCCATAGCACTGCTAAGTGTACTGTTAGCTTGGTGATAAGCATAGATAAATTCACAAATTATGATCTTGGGAAAGCAGTCAACCTCCAGCATATTTTAGAACAGGAAACTGGTACTTCCAGTTCACTTCCAAATTCAAAAAGCTCATGTGATATATGGTGCACTTGGGTTGCTTTTTGTTGTGTAGCCTCTTCTTTACACATTTATTATTCATGCACATTTAAACAAATCTGAATATATGTTAGAGTCACCACTCAAGTGAGGAAAGGTAATAAATCAATTTAATATTCCAGACTTGTTTATGAATAACTATAATAGCACTGAGTATAAAACATAACATTTTAAAATGAGGCATACATGTATGTAAGGAAAAAAAAACATCTTAAAATGGGCATGTTTAAGTACTTGGAAAAACATTACCTACTGAAAAGAATTGAAAGTATTTCCCAGTTAATAAAAATAACCAATTAAGTTGAATATCAATGAAAAACCTCTTTTGAATTCTATTAGATATATTTCTGAAACAGCTATTATTACATTGTGTAGACAAAAATAATTTCTAAAATAAAA
>NW_015401327.1:0-4999 GCF_001527695.2 Protobothrops mucrosquamatus
TCAATGAAATATGGTATGAAAGCCTTCTATTTCAGCCATAATCAGCCTTCATATGTTTAAGCCACTGGCTGTCCCAGATGGCTTTAAGCTGTGTAGCCAGTGTAGAAAATTAATGAGTCTTAAAGAATGACACACCCCTCCCACTTTGAATTATAATTAGCAGTCTGTCTTCACTGTTGGCAACTTTAGATTCATACAACGGCCTGTAATTTTCATTAGTGTAAAATCAACAAGATTTCTTGTGGTTTGTTTTAGTGGGCAGTTGCATCCTCTTCGTGATCAAACTATCTACTACGATGGATCTTTAGGGGGTGATTAAAACAAAACCAAAATGCAACTACTTATGATACTTTGCCAGGTAGCTGAGAGGTTAAGCTGCCAACATAACCACTCAGAGTCGCTGACAGTCGGGTAGCATTTAAATTTAATAAATTATGGTGGGCAACACAGATGTTTAGACTGTATTTGGCATTTTTGTCCATCTATCAAATCCTTTCGAAGGACCAAAGGTAAGCAGGTTTTGTTGTTTAATAATATTAAAAGAAATGTTGAAGGATGTAAACTTTTGCAAGAAAAGTTGCCCTTTACAATTGACTGGTGGTGATTTTGTCAGTGCTGATGGTGTTCAGGCAGTGCTTCAGATGTTTATTATTAGTTACATTAATTCTGAATTATAAGTTCACAAAAGGTAAACTGAATTCTATGCATAAGATACCTATATTATGAAGCTTATTTTCATGGAAGGCTTTAACTGGCTCTGCAATTGAATAAAATGAAAACTAACAGAATTAATTCTCTGCATGTCCACTTAAAAATATACACTCTGATTCAATGGCTTTACATTTTAATACTATATACCGGTATACTGCCACCTGGTACAGTCATATATTCTAGCTACATCATCAGCATTCTCTATCAATCAAAAGGCAGAAATATTTTCTGATCTCATAATCTACAAAACTGGATTGCAGATATCTTTTGTTATAGGACCTCTTTTTGAGAAAGTCATATTAGTGCATTGAGAGAACCAGCCATTTCCATTTGCTTAGATCATTTGCTTTTGAAAATATTCATTCACACAATGTGTGTCTCACTAGAACTATTCCATACATCCAAATGATGAGGAAAACACATTTTATATTTTGTATCTGAGACAAAAATAGCTTAAATAAAAAGACCAATATCTCTCTCAACACTCAAGACTAAGAAATTGGAAGGACTAAAGAGTAAAGACTAAAAGGAACTATATTCTGGGGTAAATTATATATACATCCACTATACTTATAACAGTGAAAAGCCATAGTTTACAGAAAGGCCACCTGTAACCTATATTTTTGTGGCTAAATAGACATTCTTTTCAGAGATGGCAATAGATCTGCCAGGCATCTATTTTTATCTTTCTTTACTTAGATATTGAAGGTACCAATTATGAGGATTCTTCCACAATTTAATCCAGATTAAGCCACATCTTTTCTTCAACCTTAGGATTCCCATGATCAGAAAAGAAAGTGGCAAATGGAGAACTTAGTGTTCTGCTTTCATGGAGCAATACAATAATGTGTTGACACACTAAACCATGGCAAAGAGAAAACATAAAAATGTGAATGTGAATGCTATTGCACTGGTAGAGTGCCTCTGTTTTTATAGGAAGACTGGAAGCTTGGTACTTGAGCCATTGAGCTGCATCCAGTAGCTCATAGGATCAGGCTGTAATTCCCATAGGACATTTTCATTTTCTTCTGTGGATAACCCCTGGCCAGCTTCCTGGAGACAACTGCATTCAACAGCAGTGTTGTACTATGAGATTGGAGACAATACTACTAGTGATGGCCAAATCTAGCAGTGGCTCAGCTAGTAAAACCTCACAAATCTCAGTGGAGTTTTAGAACAGGGCTTTTCAACCAGTGGTATGGGTACCACCTGTGGTACATGGCAGGTGGTACGCGACCATCCTAGAAAAATGGTAGCGGGGGAGGGGAATGAGCTGAACCGGTGGCAGCACCACACAAGCCTGAACGAGAGACGGCTGGAGCTGCAGGACTGTCAGGGCTCAGCAGAAGCGCCAGGATCAGTGCCACTTTCCAGCTGATCGGCGCTTCTTCGGGACTGTCAGGGCTCAGTGGAAGCACCAGGATCAGAGCCAGGCTCCAGCTGGAGCTTGGCGCTGATCCTGGTGCTTCTGCTGAGCCCTGAAGAAGCACCAATCAGCTGGAAAGTAGCAGTGATCCTGGTGCTTCTGCTGAGCCCAGAAGAAGCGCCAATCAGCTGGAATGTTGCAGCATCTCCAGGGTCTTGTGATTTACATTCAGATGCTTGGCAACTGATTCATATTTATGACGGTCACATTGTCCCAGGGTCATGTGAAGTGACCAAAACCTGCTGCAACCACCCAGCAGACGGAAGGAATAAAAACCAAACACCCCCCACCCCACCCCAGCTGCCAATCCTCAACAGAAATGCTCACAACAATGAAAACCTCGGACAGGAGGAAGAGCGCCGCCAGGCGGGCAGGCAGGTGTCTTGCTCGGCTGTGGCTTGGGGGGCACTTTTTTCAGTGCCATTGCAATTTCGAACAGTCACTAAGCAAACTATTGTAAGTCGAGGACTACCTGTACTTTATCACTTTTTTCCTTTGTTTTTTTTTTTTTTTGGGTCATCAAGTTTTTGACACCTTGCTAGGCGACTGGTGGTATTCGGATGTTGCCATATCCTAAAAGTGGTACAATGGTGAAAAGGTTGAAAAGCCCTGTTTTAGAAGATGCATGAATTAGAAAGAAACATGTCTCTGAAGGCACCGAAATATTTATGAGGGGGGGAGAGAGAGAGAAAGAGAGATTTGTTGCTTTCAGCTGCAAATGTTTCAATGATTCATTCTCTCCATTTGCATGATCACCATTGATTTCCAAATTTCCGCCCTTTCAAACTATAAAACTGTGAGGCAGAGACATCAGATAATGCAGCTGCCTGAAATGCTGTGCTTGGTTGGTTTTTGAACAGCTCAGCCTTTTTCCTTTCTTTTTTTAATAAGTTGAAGGAATCTTGCATTATGGACAAATTGACTGTTGAGAATGCCTAAAATAAGAAAAAAAATAGGCCAGCATTTCTGGGCAATGGGAAATGTAGAAAGAAGTTTTTGTCTGATCCATAAAACGTTGTTTGCTTTGATGTGAAGGGGGATAAGGCAGGACTGGTGTTACCTGAAGAAAGACAGAGAAACTATTCCAGCATTGTAGTAATCAGGAAAAATAATTAATAACCATAAAATATGGGTAAAGTAGAAGTGATTGAAGAAATCATATCTCATTCATCAGAAATGTATTTTCGAAGCTCGGTCCCCAAATTATCCAGGTAAGACTGGCAACAATTCAATCTCTGTTATTAGTTTAAACCAGTGGTTCTCAACCTGTGGGTCAGGACCCCATTTGGGGTTGATCGACCATTTCATGGGGGTTGCCAAGCAAGGCTGTCTGCCATTTTTTTTGTCCGCCATTTTTTTTGTCCACCATTTTTCCCCCCTTTTCCGGCGGGTGCCTTACCTCCCTTTGGCTGGGCCAGCTGGTGGTCGGCCTGCTCTGTCTCTGCCGCTTGCCAGCTACGCCTCGGCCGGCGCAGGGGGCGGAACCACGCATGCGCGGCGCTCCCGGGCAGGGAAAGTCCTCGACTTACGACCGGTTGGGTAGTCCTCGACTTATGACCGGTTTAGACCTCGACTTACGACCGATTGGGGGTCGCAGCATTAAAAAGGTTGAGAACCACTGAACAATGAAGCCTGCTAGACAATTTGTTTGACACAATGCAAGGAAACTCCTGATGATCTCCTCAAAAGTGCCTAGTGAAAGAAGTGCAATGCCACATTACTGCATGTAGGGCTTCTCCACCGCTATTCCAGTTCATTCCAAAGGAGTGGAAGTTATGAATCAGATTGTGTATCTTAGAAAGGAACGAGGAAGATGTCTGCTTTCACAATAGCCGAGTGTCCCTTTTCCTTTGTGGAAAGATTGGGATTAGAATTGGATGAGTTTAATTGTTTTTGTTCTGTATCCACATCTGTTTAGGTTTGCATTCCAAAGCTGGTTTCCCAGCAGCCTTTCTTGTCATTCTTTTTCAGTGCAATTCCTGATGTTGGGGACATGTCTGGAAGATTAAAATACATTGGAGTACCTGATTGCTATTTAATAGCTTATATCTCTTTTTATTCATTATTGATTATTTTACCTTTGACATCTTTGTTGGTTTACAGTATGCTAGCAGAATCACATTATTTGAGGTGGGCAGTCTTATAAATGCTTTTAATTAATTAATTTAATTGGATTCCTGCATAGATCTTGTTACTGAACTTCCCCTCCAGACAGCACTTTCCTGGAGCAGTGATAGAATTGTCAGTTAGAATGAGAAAAAAAAATGTAATTTCTTTAATAATTTACATTACACTGGCTATTTCCTCATCTCACTCCAGCAACTGAATCACTCTTTATTTGCTAATACTGTTCATTTAGAGCAGCAAATATTAATGTGAGAACTGTCCAAGTGCCTGAGCTTATGGATATTCCAATATTTCATGCATCCAAACTACTAGCATCAAGTATATGTAAGAAATTTGCTCAAATACAAGTTGCTGTTTAGTTCATAATCATGTTCTGTCAATGCACAACTTTTTATTTTATGAGTAAAACTGAATAAACCATGAATTCTCAGCTTGTACATGAGGAAAGCTAGGCCTTTACTTGAATTATCACTAATTTGAACTAGCAGTAAAGTAATTCTTGCATAAAACAAAATCGCAACAGAACAAAGCTGGAGGATCATTTGTCGGCCGTGACCAGGGGGGCGTTTTATCAGGTTCGCCTGATCCACCAGTTGCGTCCTTTTCTGGACCAGGACGCTCTGCGCACGGTCACTCAAGCTCTCGTCACCTCCCGCCTGGACTACTGCAATGCCCTCTACATGGGGCTCCCTTTGAGGAGCACCCGGAGACTTCAACTGGTCCAGAATGCGGCCG
>NW_015401327.1:9022-13505 GCF_001527695.2 Protobothrops mucrosquamatus
TGCAACTTAAACATGATATGAACATATTTTAAGAGCCATGCTGGGCCTCTCTGAAGAACATTCAGCCTTTCATTATAATAGATTCAGATTTTATTAGAGAATAATTGATTAACCTTCTCTAAACATTACATGAAACTGGAATTTGTATTATCAATCCCATTTCATGCTGAAATTTTCAAACAAGGCATTTGAATGAACTTAAAACAATATTTTGATTCTCTGATTACAACAGGCTTAGTGTATTCACGTGTTTATGAAATATCTAGTTGCAATGAGAAATGAGATGACTAGATCTTAATATAAGGTTAGGATGTTCTCCTCCCCATACATCTATTTTCAGCAAGGCGAGAGAGTCTCGTAGACAGTCGTTTGGTGTTTGACATTGTGAGTCACTAATTACCCTTTGTATATCAACATTAATTGTTGGGCTGAGTTTTTTCCCCCACCCTCACACTCCAAGAACTGTTGGCTTAGTTGCTGGCAGTTTTCTGCGTGGGATGGCAATTAACAATTGGCTTGTTTTAGAGGAGTGGAGGCATCATTAATGCCTCTTTGGCTGATCAATTAGTAGGAAGCCTGCCACAGTGACGAGCATGAAAGAACTGCAAATTTTTCAAAGTTTTGAACCTGTCCCAATACTACTTATGAGAAGGTCCTGTTGCATGATCTTAAAGGGCATCTAAAATTGAGGATACTGTGAGAAGGTGGGAAATGGTGGCAATGACTGCTGGAGAAGCTAGTTATTCTTCCTGTATGTGACTGGGCTGATTCCAAGGATTAAAAAAAAAAATGCTCGCAAAAGTATCTCCCCATTTTGCTCTCTAGCCATCTAAGTGGAACTTTACAATAAATGTCAGGTATGGTAATGTTATATTGCTGTAATTTGACTCAGTTAAATTTAGAAACCTCCATGTTCAAAGAAGCCACATTCATTCACTCTGCTGCCCTAGCCTAGAACAAACAAGAAGAGCAAGAACAACCTTGAATCATACTGTACGTATGCATTTCTGCCTAAAATGTATAAACAGAAGCAACAGGAAGGAACCAATATGGAGGATCTCTAAGAGAATCATTAGGACTACTTGACAACTGGTTCTAATGTTTTCATTTCTGTTGGATTAGTACAGGGGTCTTCAAACTTGGCCCTTTTATGACTTGTGGACTTCAACTCCCAGAATTCCTCAGCCAGCGTGCCTGGCTGAGGAATTCTGGGAGTTGAAGTCTACAAGTCATAAAAGGGCCAAGTTTGAAGACCCCTGGATTAGCATCATTTCTGGGCTCTTTTACATAGCCACTAATGTTACTTCCCAAGCTAGTATTTGTCACCTTCAAAATGCTCACTAGCTCCCATGAGCTGACCAGTATTCCCTCCACTGGCCAGTGATAGAGGACAGAAATAAGTTCTTGTAAAATTCCCTCCACCTTCCTCCGATGTTCCTTGTTGCCTCCTTGTGTTTGCCTTCCCAAACCACAATCTGGTCTTTCAGAAACACAGTGAAAAGGTGCAAAGGTGGCTTGATCTCAGCAGGGAGAAAGAGAGCCAGGAAACAGGATGAGATAAAAGTTTAAAAAGTTGCTACCTTTGGAAAACCACCTCCTGGACAGCTTCAGGCTTAACACTTTTCTCCCATGGAGTCTCCTGCATCACAAGCTGAATCACATGTTATTTACCTTCTCAGCGGAAGACCAGTGGCATTAGGAGAACACAACATATGTGACCCTGATCATGGGTTGGACACAAGCCATATGTGGAGGAACCTTCTGTTACATTCAAGGAGAATAGGCAGACTGTCCAACAAAATTATTTTCATCTCTTGCAGTTCAAAACACACTTTTCAGGCTGCACAAATGGGAGCTGGCTTTTGTCCTTTTTTATTATTATTATTTTGTCCTGTCTCAAGCAACTCATTCAACTTAAGAGTCTTTGAAAAATTATCCAGGAGGATAGAAAAGGTCTCTGCGTGAACACAGAGAAGCATATCTAATTCAAAATGTATAGAGATCTTTGTACCCATAAGACAAAGAAAAAAGAAAAAAGGAGAATGTTTGTTATCCTACAGTGACCTCTTTATTATGAGGCAACTAATTTTGAAATTTAACACATTAACAATATTCCTGGGAAGATGATATGGCCACTGTCTTGAAATATGTGATGTGATAATACAGTATTCTCATATTTCTTTCTAGAATCCTTCAAATGTAGATGATAGTACAAGTCAATAAAGCCCATAAATCAAGAAAAGGGAAATACCATCCCTAAGTCTGAAAGCATTCTCTCTCTTATGTAGCTCAGAAATGCTAGGGGAGGCTAGATAGATTGAGGACTATTATTCATTGCATACATACATCAAAGACACAACATGAACAAGCAGAAGAAAAATATACGAATGTGCAACATATGCAAATAAATATTCTGCCAGCAAAATCAAATACTGTATTTTTTTTTACATGGTATTGTCTAGTCCAGGGGTAGGCAACCTTGGCTCTTTTATGACTCGTGGACTTCAACTCCCAGAATTCCTGAGCCAGCCGAGCTGGCTCAGGAATTCTGGGAGTTGAAGTCCACGAGTCATAAAAGAGCCAAGGTTGCCTACCCCTGGTCTAGTCTTAAAGCTTGCTCTTACATAAATCATTATTACTAGACCGCACTAAAGGTATCTTCTTTTGCTTATTCATATTAGGTCCTTGATTCATTCTTCTATCTTTTAACATACCTGATACTTTGCTATTGTTCCAGCTTTTCGTTCCTGTTTCCAACAGGCAGTGTTGCCAGTTTCAGTAACATCCAGGAGTAAAGACTTGATTCAAAGTTTATCTAAACAATTAGGACTTGGATGTATTTATATTACAGCCTTACAACTTTCCTCAGTCAGTCAGACCTATAAAGATGTGATAAGCCCTGCGCTAAAAGGGAGAGACAAGCAATAAATTTAAGTTCCAATAGAAGAGAATATAGCCTGTCTGGCTACCGTGGTTGGATAAGAAAACATCTTTAAGCAAACAATCAAGCTCAGAGACCACCAAGAACTCCACAATCAAATTAAGTGGCACACCTCCAACAAAGAGGGTATTTTGTATGAGGTCATTAATTCATATTCTCCTCTAAATGGCCATTCTTGATTATTTTATACAACAATAAGGGAATAGTAGCTGTGAACAGTATCAAAAATTCAATGTTTTGTTCATTTCCACCAATTACTGAGACCTAAAACTCTCAAAGCATTTGACAGCATGTATTTGTTTGCTTAATGTTACAGGGGCAATGAATGGTCCTAGTTTCTCCACATTCCCCACAGAATGTCAATTAGCATAATGCTGAGATAGCAGCCTTCATTCTTCTTTTGCATTATAAACAGAGAGATTATGCCTTAGTAGCTTTCCCATTTTACAATAGTCCTGATTTTTACACAATAGCATGGCTGAAAACTATTTTATGCTCCCCTATTGGTCAACTGGAAGGAATAGCGACAGAGGCTATTTTTATTTTGAACTGGGATATGTTGAGGACATTCTAATTTGAAAATATTTTTAAGGCTCTGGGGATTGAAAATGATGACAGTGGTCAAAGTATGCAAGTTTTCCTAATGCCTGTTTGCAATTCAAAATAGTCCAATCCAACTGAATCTTTGGAACAAAATTACCCATGGCATTATCAGCTGACAAAAAGTAATGGATTTTCTTGCAATAAAAGGAGCAGCCACTTGCTTATAAAAGAAATATTAAAAGGTTTCGATGGTATTTTTTTTTCTTTATGAACTTAGGTAATGTTCGGTAAAGTAGACATGCAGATGGGCAGCTTGTAGTTCTGACACATAGTCCTCCTTTGCAGGTTCAGAAGTATGGCATCCAATCTGCAAACAAGCAGCAAGAGCAGAAAAGAAGCTAAAGGTAAAATAGAGTTGGGGAAGCCAAATTTTACTCATGGAGGCTGGTATTAGCTAAAATGGATACTGCAAGTTAACCAAATAATTTGTTTAGATAACTTTGAATAGAAATAGGTTTGAATTTTAGGATCTGAACTGTTTAGCCTACAGGGAGGTACAGTATGTGCATGATGAGTAAGATGAAAGTGATATCTTTAAGTTATAGTCAAGGGGTCTGAACCATAAATATGTTCTTGATGCCTGTTCCTGAAATCTATATATTCTGTACTGTGGCTGTGTTTCCCAGATAATGTTGTAAACTGGTAAATATGAAACCAACATTCTCAAACCTCAGCATTTGGCACCAGATGCTTGGTATATGTTCAAACGTCGGAAAGCACCAGATGCTTGGTATATGTTCAAACGTCGGAAAAGACGCCTAGAGAGAAGTTGGAGGGCCAGCCGAACCGAATCCGATCGAACACAGGTAAGGATACATGTTAGATCCTACCTAGTGGCGATGAGGGTGGCTAGGACTAACTACTACTCCTCACTCATCGCGTCATCAGATAATCGCCCGGCCGCCCTCTTCAGGGTGACCCGCTCCCTCCTTCAGTTGA
>NW_015401328.1:0-4993 GCF_001527695.2 Protobothrops mucrosquamatus
CGCTTCTCGGAGGATTGTTTTGGAAATATTTCCGAGCGAGTCAGTAATAATCCTGCATGCACTTCTGCCTCCCGGGAGCCGCGAAGCGTGCGGAGGAGGGACCTGCTCCCAATCCAGCTAAATTACTATTGACTTGTCTTCCGCGCACTCCGCAAACATTTCACTCAGCCATCAGCAGCAGGGCCGGGGATCTCCTGCCAGGGGTAACGTGAGAGGCCAGCTGCGCTGGGTTGCGTCTTCCTGCTCTTCCCCATCGATCAAAGAATTAAACTGACAGAAGGAAAATTCTCCCACCAGGACGGGGGGCTGAGCCCGGGATGGGGGAAGCCGGCTCGGAGGCAGAGCCAGCCTTGCAAATAGAAACCTGGGAGGGCGACAGGAGGGGCAACGAGGAGGAGGCCGGCGTCTCTTACACACCAAGGTGGAAAGGATGTCAGTTGGGTTGACCAGGAGAGATGTATGTGAGTTTGCGGAATGGAGGAGGAGGAGGAGGAGGAGGACTGTGGGGTCCTTGATGTTGTCTGAGCTTGGTTATTTTCTTGCAGACGTTTCATTACCCAACTAGGGAACATCATCAATGCTAGCAGGGGTTTATGAAATGGAGGAGGAAGACTATGGGTTCCTTGGGGCTCTCTGAGCTCGGTTATTTTCTTGCAGATGTTTCATTACCTGTCTAGGGAACATCATAAGTGCTGGAAGGGAAATGAGGAGGAGGAGGAGTCTAGGAGAGTTGGACTAGAAGACCTCCAGGGTCCCTCCCAACTCTGTTCTTCTGTTAAACCGAAATAAAGGAAGCATGCTTTCTATGTTTGTATGCATAGCGAACCCCCAGTACACCGTCTTATGGCATCATGCTAGGACATGATTTGCCCAGCGGGTGAGTTTGTCAAACACACGAAACGCAACTCGATCGTAGCTTCTGCCCATGTGTTGTATCACACCCACCCTTTATATCTTTGCAACATTCCTCTTTTCTCCCCCCCCAAGTCGGTTAGCTTGAGCTGTGCCCTGAGAATCTAATGAAGGAAAAATTGCAATAGCAAGAATACAATAACGTTCGGGCTGCTCTCTGTTTTTATTTTTACACTGTGCGTTTTATCTGCTTCCTCTACTTTATTCTAAGCCTCCTGGAGTCACGTACGTGAGGTGGGTGGCTATATAAACCCAGTAAATAACGAAAATAAAACAACGAGGTAGTGGAAGCGAAGCTCCGACACGTGAGCAAAGCCGAGATCTTCCCCAGAAACCAACATTTTTATATTTCTTGGGGCTTCAAAGATGCCAAGCGCTCCTGTACGATACGAAATGAAACCTCGGGGCGATCAAAGCCTGTTTGCTACAGTTTCAGACACAACATGCAATTATAAGAAAAAGATAGGCATGCCCACAAAATACCTCCAAAGCTATAAAATGCACACAAATTTTGCATCTGGCTTGGTGAACGCAAGAAGCCCTTGACCTTCCACAGTTTCTTTAGTGACCATTCCAAGTTACAACAGCACTGGGGGGGGGGGGGAAGTGACTTAATGACATTTACGGCTGTTGCAGCCTCCCCATGATCCAAATTCAGACGCTTGGCGACTGACTCCTATTTACGACCGTTGCAGGTCACGTGATCCCTTTTGGCGACCGTCTGACCAGCGAAGTCAACGGGGGGGGGAAGCTGGATCCCCTTAACAACAGTGTTGCTAACTGAACAACAGCAGTGTTTCACTTAACAGCCCTGACGGGAAAGGTCGTAAAATGGGGCGAGATTGATTTAACACCTGTCTTGCATAACGCGGTCTTAGCAAGGCATTATTATCAAGGGGTGTTAACGCTTCGCACGATCTTGATTCTATCCATCTATTAGCGCCTGAGTCAATTGTCGTAACTCAAGGACTAGCGATAGAGGACTGTACTATATTCCTAAGTGAAATTAGCGATATTTCTGACTCCAAATCCGGCCAGGGCTGGCTGGTGCGTTAGGGGAGCTGCACCCAACCCCTGCCTCGTCTTATTTTGCTTAGCAGTACATTATTGGATTCTTGAAGCCTTCACTTCTGGGACCATACGAATGTGTCAGCTTTTTTTTTTTCCCCTCTTTCTTATATCCCTAACCCTTCCCTTGCTCTTTCTGGCTCCAGTAATTGCTCAGAAAAAGGAACTAAGCCAGGTTTACAGAAAGTGCAAGAAGCTACAAGAAAAGCAATCAACGCTTTCTCTTCCCCCCTCCCCGCCCTCCCCTCCGAAGAATCTGTGCAAAATTCTTTTGTTGATCTAAGCTAAAAGTTGCAGAAGGGTTGAGGGGTGGCTGTATCAGCCGGTCACGGAGATCCGTAGCAAGGACTTTCTGCAGCCTTTGAGGATGTGAGATGGATCAGATCAGGAAGATTAAGGAGGAGGAGAATTTCCTCTTTCCTCCTGGACCGTTCCAGTCCTGCCTCAAGCCGAAAAGTCGGCTGGCCGACTATGTGCCAATCACCGGGAGACTGGGAGTTCTAGTCCTGCCTTAAGGATGACAGCCAGCTGGGTGACTTTGGGCATCAGCGAGTTCTAGTTCCACCTTAGGCCTGAAAACCAGCTGATAACTTTGGGCCAATCACCAGGAGACTGTGAGTTCTAGGTCCACCTTAGGCCTGAAAGCCAGCTGGGAGACTTTGGGCCAATCACCGGGAGACTGTGAGTTCTAGTCCTGCCTTAGGCATGAACGCCAGTTGGGTGACTTTGGGCCATTCACCAGCAGACTGTGAGTTCTAGTCCTGCCTTAAGGATGACAGCCAGCTGGGTGACTTTGGGCACCACCAGGAGACAGTGAGTTCTAGTTCCACCTTAGGCCTGAAAACCAGCTGGATGATTTTGGGCCAATCACTGGGAGACTGTGAGTTCTAGTCCTGCCTTAGGCATGAAAATCAGCTGTGTGGCTTTGGGCCAATTACTAGGAGACTGTGAGGTCCCACCTTAGTCAGGAAAGCCAACTGGGTGACTTTGGGCCAGTCCCCCCCCCCCATTCTCTCTCTCAGCCCAGCCCACCTCATATAGGAGGGAGAAAATAGCAGGAGGAAAGTCTGTTGGATATGTTCACCATCTTGGGTAGCTTATAAAAATAATTCATACAAATAAATAAGAGAAACCTAGAGATTATCCTTTGAAGATTAAATAAAAAATGCAACAACTCAACCTTCTCCCAACAACATGGTTCCCTTTCTCTCCAAAGTTCTGACTCTTACCTCACTGATGAAGCTATATGTGGAAATTGGGGGGGAGGTGAGAGAGAGATTAAAAATGTTCCTGGTTCTTCCCACCCCCTCCAAACCCCCCTCCCCTTATTCCCCCCCCTTCTGTCTCCCTCGACAATCGTTAAAAACATAGGAGCAGAAGTACCACCATCTTGGCTTTCTGTCAAGGAATTAATTGAAAAATAAAATCATTGGTGTTGGGGGGGGCGGCAGGCTGGACTCCCCACATGCAGAACCGTTTGGTTGGGAATGGAAAAAAAAAAGCAAAAAGATTTTGGGAAGGTGAGTGGAGGGGGGGGGAGGAATCCGGCTCTCGTCAGGTTAATTTCCCTTATATTGATGTTTTTTTTCCTGACATTTACTTGCTGTTTATCTTGGGAAGCAGCTGTAAGGCTGGGAGAAAATACAGCAGCTTGTTCTGCCTGTTTATTTTACATCCTTTTTCCCCGAGTCCTGGGAAAAAAAAAAAGTACATTTATTTGTTTGTCGGAGACGGGGCGATTTGATGGGGAAGATTGGGATTTGAACAGCTGTTCTCCACGCGGAGAGAGAGAGAGAACTGCTTTCTGAAAAGAGGGGAAAACGCAGAGAGGGAAGAACCCTTTCTTTCCCTCCCTGATAGCAGGGGGAGAAAAAATGAGTTCAACAGTCTTCCATAATTCCCTTAAAAAACAAAACAAAACTTGGACAATCACGAGAGATCTCTACAGGGCGTCCTTCACCACCATTGAGTCCAAAACTGCCCTTAAGTGAGTTTTTGCCCCCGTTTTATGACCTTTCTCGCCACAGTTCTTAAGCGAATCACGGCAGTTGTTAAGTGAACCTGGTTTCCCCGTTGATTTTGCTTGTCGGAAAGTCGCAAAAAGGGGGGGGTCACGGGACCTCCGGATGCTGCAACCATCATAAATAGCTGCCGGTGGCCAAGCCTCTGAATTTTGATTCTGTGAGCGTGAGGGAGGATGCTGCAAGGGTTATAAGTGTGAAGAACGGTCCAAAGTCGTTTTTCCAGTGTCGTCGTAACTTCGAACGGTCACTGAATAAAGCGTTGCAAGTTGAGGATTACCTGTATAAAATGTATGGAAAGGATGTAGATCAGCTTACGAGATTAATGGCATAGCAGGAGAATAGAATAGAATAGAATAGAATAGAATAGAATAGAATAGAATAGAATAGAATAGAATAGAATAGAATAGAATAGAATAGAGAAAAGGAATAGAGTAGAATAGAATAGAATAATAATAGAATAGAATAGAATAGAATATATGGAATGGAATGGAATAGAATAGAATAGAATAAAAAGGAATAGAATAGAATAGAATAGAATAGAATAGAATAGAATAGAATAGAATAGAATATTTGGAAGGGACCTTAGAGGTCTTCTAGTCCAGCCCCCTGCTCAAGCAGGAAACCCCTAGGGCATGTCTCCAATATAACAGTTTTGGGGTTAATTGAATAAAAGGACAGGAAAAAAAATGGTTACCCTGCCTTTTCCACTCAAAAGTGTCCCTTCATCTTACCCAGATCCCCCTGTCAAGAAACCGCGGACAGCCATTTTGGAAGAGATGTTGGAGAAGCTAGCGGATGATGAAGAAGACCATGAGGAGAATAACTAGAATCCTCACTTCAAAACTGAAAGGTATGTTAAGTCCTCTGTGTCTAAAGAATTGACTGCAGTCTTCACTCGATCCTCACTAACCCAGTTGACCTCCTTACAGATAGCTGTGATAGTACTCGTTCTCCTCCTCCTCCTCCTCCTCCTCCTCCTCCTCCTCCTC
>NW_015401329.1:0-4992 GCF_001527695.2 Protobothrops mucrosquamatus
AGAGCTGTGTGTGCATCCCCAGACATCCTTTTTGAAACTCTTTTAAGAATGCGTCCTTTCTGTCCACACCATTCTGGACTGAGGGCAGATGTGCATGGTCAATTTAGTGATGCTGTTCACTGAACAGCCCATGAAGTATGAGGAACAGCAGGATGAGCCAAGCATCTCTCCTCCAATTTGATGAATCCTCTTTCATTTTCTAACAACTATTATCTTTTGCCCTCCGATGTCACTGTTTACGTAACCTTGATGTCCATGTCATATCCACCATGTACTCCTTGCAAAAAATTACAATTCAGTCTTAGAAAGAAAATAGTTAATGATTCATGCCAAATAAAAGCATATCCACTTGCTTAAGTTTCAGTATAAATTTCTGAATCACACATTTGATGTGGAACACACAGCCCTGCTTATACCATAAAGATCTACAAGTCTTACTCTCTCCTTACCCTCCCTCCCCACAATGCAATGAATGCATAGCTGCATGCTCCTCTTCCCAGAATTGAATGCATTGATGTAAATTGATAATATGGCAGCTCAATTCCAACCAATAATATTCCATCTAACCTCCTGGTGCCAACATGTTTACCTTTTTAAGGCAGGATAAAGCTTTCTTCATAGTTTGTCCCTGCTCTTGAGATACTATTTTAAAAATTGCTTTTATTCTTAGGAACATAGGAAGTGCCTTTCACCACTGGTCCATCTAGCACAGTGTTGTTGAAGTACTGGTTTACAATGATATTCTAGGTCTCACTTATTTTCCCCTAACCATTTCAGGAGATGCTAAGGCATGAACTTGGCACTTTTGGCATGGAAAGCAGGTGTTCTGCCTCTGAGCTGTAGGGCCTGTACATTCTTGATAGGCCATAGCTATCATCCAATCTTCATATTTTGTTGTTTCTTTTCCCCCCTCTTTCCCCCATACTTTCTGTTAGTTTATGCTCTTATTTTTAAAACTACTCTAGGTACATTTTGGTAATATAAATATATGAAATGAAATTAAAATACTTTTCTTTTTAATTTCTAAGGGAAACTGATTGCTAAAGTGGAAAATAAGAGGATATTAATAGAAAAAGAGCTCTCTCACAGAAGAGGCGCTTCAACTACATTTCATGTTTGATTTAGCCACATATAGTTCTTGCCTGATCGTTAAGACAAATATAATAGTTTGATGATGGGGCCAATTATTTAGAGTTGTGATAATCCCTTTGGTTTTCTTCCATTGTTGAGAATCTTCTAGCTTTGTGGTTCCTCCATTAACTAGGTCAGATCAGATGGCATTGTTGTGATCAGTGTGTTTTTAATGGAAATGATATATTTTGCACATGAAACATACTTTTTATTTAATTTCTTTGAATGTTTTAGTGGAAATATGGAAAATAAAAACAAATAAAATATAAGCTTTTAACTTGAATATGTAATGAAGGCAGTTAGGAAGAAATTAGTCATCTATTGTAATCCAGCTTCTTTGTCTGTAATTTTTCTATAGTCAAGTTCTCACTCAGCTAATCAGACTGACAGAACTTTAATCTTGTTAAATATGCCATATATTGAGCAGCCATTGGGTAAGAATGTTCTAGTTCTGGATTTATTGTTTGAAGCAGGGTATAAGTTCAATAGGTTGATAAGGCCATATCCAACTCTCTGTTTCTGTACCCTTTTTGTAAATCTAATTAAGACTACAAGCAGAAATCAATTATTGAGTTTCCATGGTTTTTTATTGTTCCTTCATGAGCTCATGTTACACTGCCTAGTAATTCATTCTGGTTCTAATAACCTGGTGACTACATTTCTCTTGTTTATATGTTAGTCTTGATCAAGATGAGGAAACATTTTTTCTTCATTTAACGAGACACGCACAGATTAAAATTACAAATCCTGCTGGTAAATGGATTGTTGGATAGAACATACTGTAGAACTGTCTCTGATGTTCTCTCATAGGATTGAACAAGAGATACAGAGCCCACATGAAGATGGGAAATGTCAGTGGTTAAATTCTATCAAATATTTGCTTGTAGCGTTTAACAGAAAAAAATACTAATGAGATGGGTGGGAGGGTGGGTTGATGGATGAATTAGGATCAGGTTTTTTCATCTAAATCATGTTCTTGAGGGTTTTGGAATAATACGATGGGAGATAATATTGTATAAATCTCAGTAGAAGTAAAACTACTTCTTAATCTTTTGATTCACATCATTCTGTATTGGAGAGAGCACATATAAACCTTTTAACAATATCACCCCTACTTCTCATCCCACCCCAGTATTTAAAACAACATGTTTATGCACTGGTCTGTTTAGTTTACTCAAACTTCACCTTTCTTAGGTTCAAAATAGAGAAGACAACAATGATCACAGAATCTAATTATGCTCAGATTTGAAGACCATTTAGAAATTTCAGCTGGTACAGTATATTATTTGAGGCAAAATGATCAAAACAGGTAACATCTATTCTACACCAGTTGAATTTCTGGCTCCAGTTCAAGGTTGGGTAAATCAACACTTCAGCTGTGGTATTAGCGCACATATTCAGAGTCAGAGTAGCAGTGTGTGGAGGAAAAGCTTTAACTGTATTTCCTTCCCCACACAAGTAAATCCAGGATTTCTGGTAAAACTTGCAGGTACCTGATATGCTTCTCTCCATCCATTACAACTTTATTGCTGATAATAAGGTTCTTTTAACAGTTGGTTTGGCAGCAGCTATGAAAAAGCTCTATGATTTGTCATTTAGGCATGAGTTAACTCTATGAGTCATCATATGTTGAGAAGCCAGATGGATATATTTTAATACAATGAATATGACATTGGGAAAGAATAACAGTGGAGATGAAGGAGAAGAACCATGGGCACTTAAAGCCTTTGAAAGCTGCCTGCCTATAAACTGCAGGCAGACCATCCACATAGTGGACTTCTTCCTTCCTACATGAAGCCAAGCTGACCTGTTCAGAAGGAAAGCACTTCTTAGAGGGTGCCATTTTAACCAACAAGCTATAGCAAGTCTTTCATCATGGTGAGGAAAATTAACTTTTCTCTCATGCTGTGTTTTAAAGAGAATTAAGACTTGGGAGCAGGTGCCTTATACAATTTTCTTAATTTATTTGAAATGACACTTGGGTTTTAGATTACGTTCATTTTTTTTTTACTGAAAATACTCTTCTATACTGTAATTTCTTTTGAACAGTATTATGGAATATGGTTTGAGAGTTTCTTTTATAATCATTTGAATGTGTCTATTGTCTTCACAGGCTCATTAGCCTTTAAGACTATATATACATTCTTAAAATATATTAATTAAATTAAGCCATTTGCTGCTGAACACGTGCTGGACTGTTTCATTTTTCTGTTCAGATTTTATTCTCTATGGCTCTTTAGAAACATAAAAACAATTACAAACTAGTGCAAGATAGTGTGTGATGCAGTTGCTATAATTAATTTAAGGTAGATTAATAGTTATAACATTTTAATTCTACTCTTCTGTGAATGTCAATATTCCACAAACACAGAACTAGACCATTGATCCCTCTAGCTCAGTATTATCAACACCTGCTTATAGCAGTTAATTTTCTAGAGTTTCAAACAGTTTTTTAAAAAAATGTTGCATGTGCTATGCCACTGGGCTCTTGTGCCTTCATATATACTTGGCTACTACAAATGTGAGCAAGGAATAATAGATTTTTAAACTAGAAGATGCTTCCTTAAATATTTATTAAAATATTATTTATACATTAATTAGAACAGTGGTTCTCAACCTATGGGTCGCGACCCCATTTGGGGTCAATCGACCATTTCACGGGGGTCGCCAAGCAAGGCTGTCCGCCATTTTTTCCCCTTTTCCGGCGGGTGCCTTACCTCGCTTGAGCTGGGAGGTAAGGCACCCTGCTCCGTCTCTGCCGCTTGCCAGCTACGCCTCGGCCGGCGCAGGGGGCGGAACCACGCATGCGCGGCGCTCCCGGGCAGGGAAAGTCCTTGACTTACGACCGGTTGGGTAGTCCTTGACTTACGACCAGTTTAGTCCTCGACTTACGACCGGTTTAGTCCTCGACTTACGACCGGTTGGGGGTCGCGGCATTAAAAAGGTTGAGAACCACTGAATTAGAATGTTTATAATAATAGAAATGCTTGGAAAAGTGCATGTGTAAAATTTACATAGTTTGAATTAGGACAGGCAACTTTGCGAGGGCTAAGAAACACATTTTACTTTGTGTGGAAGCTGCCTCTAAGAAAATGGGTGGAGCTGAGAGAAAACAGAATTGGTTAAAATATTTTTTAAAAACACCCTTTAAAGATAATAAATATAAACTCCTAAGTTTATACTAGTGTTAACATTTGCTATCCAGTTTTGCAGTAAAATCCACAAACAAATTTCAGTGCCAAACTATTCAATACATTTGGAAACCATTAGAAAAATTTAAAAGCCTGCGTGTGGCTGGAGGATATACAGTACACTGCCCTCCTATTTTCAAAGAACCAGCACTCCAAGGAATTTAATTTCATATTGCATAGGGAATTAAAGAACATTTAAGTAGGAAATTGGAGGTGCAGGTGTTATACCATGGGCATCTGGAGCCATGCTGATCAAGTGGCATAATTGGCTTTAATGGATGAATACCACATGGGCCAGCTTAAAGAATATCATTTTTTTCTCTTTCTACAGCTTGTATTATCTAAGGGAAATATTGCTGCCAAAATGAAAATGAGAGAAAACTAGTACACCGTGTGTGTAGAGGAAAATAAGTAGCTGCAAAGAATATAATCAATGGGGGGAAGAAAAATATTTAGATTAAAAAGGCAGACAAAATGTGATTTTGATGGAAGTAAAGAATCGTTTTGGCAGAGAGTGAAGTGAGCCACAAAAAGAGCTTCCAGCAGAATGAATGGAATTAAAAATAAAGCGATGAATCAGTTTAGGATGAAACTGAAGTGAGGGAACGCTAGAAAGAGTATTCCAAAGGTGCTTTTTCATGAGGCAACTGGGCTTTCTTGTTTTTCTTTG
>NW_015401330.1:0-1641 GCF_001527695.2 Protobothrops mucrosquamatus
GCTTGTAATCACACAATTCCATTGGCTGGTAAGACCCTGTTGCTAGTTAGCCAACCAGCAACGGGCATGAAACTGTATGCAGATGGAGAAGGGCAATCACCCTTAATGGGCGATCAATGGTGAAGGGCAATCACCCTTAATGGGTGATCAGGATATGCATAGGGGATTAAGGGGGGGGGAATACAAAGAACACAACAGATAGAAACCCTGTCACATGACAATTTCATTCTCTTCATAGGATTTCATCTTGTATATCCTGCAATCTTCTCCCTGACTGCTCTGAATATTCAGCAGACTTATCTCTAGCCATACAAGACTTTAGAAACCAAAGTTGTCTAATTCATCTTGCTTCTCCTCCAACACTCTCAACCTAACAGCTTTCTTCTTCCTGCCAGCATATCAGGTGAGGTACACTTCTTTTCTATCCCTGAAAAAGTTTTGTATAAATAGAATTTAGTATTTTAAGCCAGATACAGGTAGTCCTTGATATATGATTGTAATGGAAACTGCCCATTACAGTCATCTGTCATAATGGTCATAAAGTAGATCAGCCATATGAGGGTCAGTAAAGGGAGGATGAAGGGACAGGATTGAAATTTGAGACTGATAGAGTCTCACAGTATAGAAATAATTATCTGTTTATACACTATACATTGGGAGCTTCTGCACCAGAGAAAAGTATGTTTAACCATACTTGGCCAAGTAAAATATTCTGTTCTATTTAGTTTGCATCACTAAAATCAGATAAATTGTACCATAGGAAACTGAAAAGATCTGATAAAGTGGCAGACAAACTACAGGAGGGCAAATGTTATTTCTATCTTAGCAATAGAGAAATGGATGATCCTGGACAGATCAGTCATAATGTTACCAAGATTCTAGAAAAGATTGTAGGCTGGTTTGCAAGCATGCTGAACACAGAGAGATAATTACCTAACAGCTAATTCCCTTGGGATTTGTTATGAAAAAGTTTTCCTAAACTAACACGTCACTATTTTCACAGCTTGTTTAGATAACTTCCTCATTAGTTTGTGGAAATGCAATATATGGAAACATAACAGCATGTGAGAATATACTGTATTTTCAGTTCAGCAAAGCATTTGACAAAGCATCCCATGTTATTCTGATTAGCATCCTGGTTAAGTGGGAGCAGAATGGCATAACAGTTAAGTGAATATGAATATGAGAGTGCCACAAGTTTCAGTCTTGGCTGTTTATTCTTCAGTATTTTCATTAATGAGTTGAATGAATGAATGGGCCAATACTTACCAGATTTGGTTAGGACTATTATTACTAGAGAATACAGAAATAAAGTTCAAACACTATTGACAGAGAAAAGAGCTGAAAATAATAAAATGGATTTAACAGAGAAATACAAAGTTCTTCACTTAGCTATAGGATGGGGAAAACTTGATTTGGCAACCATATTTGTGAAAAAGATAATAAAATAATTATTTATAAATTGAGTCTTTGGAGAAGACCCTGACAATAGAAAAAGAGACATCCAAAAGACAAGATCCCTAGATATAACCTAAGGTGTCTTCAGGAAAAGGTTAAAAAAATAAAATGATGACCACACAAATTTGCCATTTTTTTTAACCATCCTCCCATGGATACCTCTGCCGCTATCATTGACATTAC
>NW_015401330.1:9438-14427 GCF_001527695.2 Protobothrops mucrosquamatus
CTATATAGATTTATGTAAATTAGAATGTCCATCTGATTGGGAAAATTAAATGGATATAATTAAATATAGCAACATCCAATTTGTCCTGTCCCAGGCCAGACACAGTCACAAAGGACATTGATGGCAAAGCCTTTACTTTAAATTGTGCAATTAAAATAGTATCGGGCAGGGCATGTCTGCAACTGCACATACAGTTTTAGTAGTCCCTATTCTTTTTTTTAAACCTTCCCATAAAAAGTTGCCAGTAATCAAAATCCAAAGGGGTGTGCAGAAATGTCACTGGGGGACAGTCGAAATTATTGTATATTATTTATTATTGTTAATAATAACATTATTTATTTATTGCACCTTTATTATTTTATAAATAACCTAAGGCAGAATACCACTATTCTCTCCTCCTATTTTCAAAACAATTACAACCCTGTGAACTGAGTTGGCCTGAGACAGAGTGATTGGCCCATAGTTGGCCAACCAGCTTTCATGGCTAAGGCTAAACTAGACTAGAACTCACAGTCTCCTGGTTTCTTAGCCTGGTATTTTAATGTCTAGACAAATAGGCTCCTATATATTTATATAGCCTTATTATTCTTAGCAACAGGTTGTGGGTAGGTTATGAATTGGTCCAGATTCCAAGGAGCAAAAAAAAAAGGGCAGAAATCAGAGCCCAAATGGTCAGAGTTTTCCATAAGCAGAGCAATTGTTCCCAATGAGAGAAACCAGGCTAGCTATTCTTCTTAAATAAAGCCCAAGCTGGTGAATTCACTTAAGGCTGGAATTCCCCTCATGTTCAAGCAGATCTGCTGAATGCCATTGCTCTGTTTTTATTGCATATGGCAGAGGTCCCCAACTACCGCTCCACGGCCAATACTAGGCTGCCGCCTGTTAGGAAATAAGCTACAGAAGTGGTAGGTGAGCACGTGCACAGCTGCATTTGTGAAAGTGGTGTGTTGTGAAACCATCACCTCTCCCCCCCCCCCAGTGCCTCTGCCTCCTCTGCTGGTCCGTCGAGCTGGAAAGGTTGGTGACCGCTGGCATTTGGCATATTCTGTGGCTAGGTAGTTTTTGTGTTTTTGTGCCATACTGCCCAAACATCCTTTTCTTTTTCAAGTAACTGAAAGATGCAATAACAAGCTAGATGCAATGTTTTGATGATTCTCCTTTATGTTGCTTCTATTTGTTATTTATGTGGGGTTTTTTTTTAGACTTACAATACTTGTTCCATTGTTATCTTCTTCCACATGAAAGGGAAAATGATCTTTATATCAGAATTATATCAGGATTATATCAGAAAGGAATTTGTGAAGGCAAAGATTGATATTTGAGTGATACAGCCCTATCTAAACAGGGAATATGTGTGTCTTTTAGCTTCCAATTCCAGCAGCTTAAATCTTAACTCAATCCTGAGTCCTGTATCAGTAGCTATTGAGAAAGATTGGTGTTAGGGTCTTTCACAGAAATGCTAAGAGATCAGAACTAAATAAAGGAAAGTTTGTGGATATTATTCAGTCTGTATTTCTGAGCAAACCTACTTGATTTATTTTAGATAGAATAAGGTATGGACCAGGTTGTTATTATTCAGCTAATCTACCACACAGTTGTATATTAGTGCTGTCCAAGTTGCTTTATCAAAAACTTAGGTAGATCTGTACCTGCCAAGCAAATGGAAGAGAAAAGCTGTATCTTCTTCTCTCTGTGATCTTTCTGAGTAAAGGGAGGGGGAAGGGACAATTTTCCTCCTATTGCCCTACCTTCAAAGCTGATGCTGATTTCTTCCCAAGCTGAGGTATAGCTGGGGATAGCCATTCCATTTCTTATAGGAGAAAGCCATTTATTTATTTATTTTTTGCTGCTGCTGTTGAGTCAGTGTTGACGCCCGATAACTGCCTGGACTGTTGTTGTTGTTTTTTTGGCAGAAGGTTTCAGAAGTGCCTGATTTTAGGACTGAGTGATTCGCTCAAGATCCCCCAACTGGCCTTGTGCCTAAGACAGGACTAGAACTTTACAGTCTCCTGGTTTCTAGCCCATTATCGTAATCACTACCCAAACTGATTCTCATTGCAGGACACTACAATGAGAAGGAGAGAGTGAAAATAATATATATCAATCAACATGGCTTCCTCCACTTAAGCAGGTTGAGTTAAGCACTTTCTTCAACTAGCACTTTTTAGGTATGCTGGACTACAACTCATAACTTCTAACCAGATTGGCCAATGCATGTGCTTGGGGTGGAAGTTATGACAGGAATGACACTATGTTGGTCTAGGCAAGCAAACAATTTTAGCTCTTGAGGGAAAAGAATTCAGAAAAAATTGAGCAGGACAGTTCCAGTTCAGGCTCATGTGCCAAATAATATTCAAAAAGAAGGAAGGGAGGAAGGAAACACTGAAGGAAGGAAGGAAAGAAGGAAGGAAGGAAGGAAGGAAGGACTTCCTTAAGTAGTGAATAACATTCAGTGCCTTTTTCAGTATAAGATTCCTTACAAGTTCTTTATTTCCCTAGTTTTTCCCTCATAACTTATTTTATGGCAAAATTAAAAAATTATATCACAGCACCCCAACTAAAAATCACTGGGGTTTCATTAAGTTTCACACAGGGGTTTCAGGGATTCTCATCCAAAATATTTTTTAAATAAAACAGATGGAATCAAGAACTATAAGCTGTTCTCCCCAATAGTGGCTCATTTGCATTATTATATGAACTGTAAAAATGGAATTCAACAGAACTGATATTTTTGTTGCTGCTTTCACCATGAAGGTCACATCAAGCAAATCCAAAAGAAACAAAGCAGACATCAAAACAGCAGTCTTTGATTGGGTTACTCTTCCAGGCAATCGGGATCATTGTTGTCAATCCTTTATGGCAGGGGTGTCAAACTCACCGCATCATGTGACGTGTTATGACGTATCGTGACTTTTTTCTGGTTGCTGGAGCTGCTTTATGGTATAGAATAACATAAATGTGTCAACCCTCCATCCCTTTCACCCCATCCTGTTTGTCTTATGCTAGGGAGGTTTTGTTTTTCAGATGCCAGTATTACTTAGTTAACTCAGTTAGAAAAAAATATACTTTTAATGGCTTCCTCCCTTTATAGTAAAATAAGGACAACGGTAATGTCACCTTTCAATCCTTTCAACCTGGAAGCGCTGAGCACTCCTGACACAACTGTAGTAGTAGTGGGAATATTAAACTGAGAAGTGCCCAAATGATGACCATGTAATGCTGCGATCTTGTAATGATCATAAATGCAAGAACCAATCATAAAGTTACTTTTTCAGTGCTGTCATAACTTTGAATGGTTGCTAAATGAGGCAGTTGGTAAGCAAGATCTTACCTGCATAATCCTTTTGTATTCTGTAAATTAGATTGTAATCTTATAGATGGGGCAGCAATATTTACATGTAGCATTTTGACACTTTATAAGATTATCATCATTATAATTGCAATGTTAATGACAGGCATGTTACAAACATTTATCCTAGCTTCATATCTGGCTGGAAAGCGGTAAAGATAGAACAATAGAGGCTATAAGTGGTTTCCCAGATCTTATCTAATGAATATTGTATTTTTAGGTGATAATGAATCTGATCAAACCGTAAAGAATACTAGTTAAAGTAAAAACCAAACCAAATTTGATGAGCAAAATTTTACAGCAGCAATCCATGTTTTATTTCTTATTAAGTCTTTGCCTGAAAAAGATAAGTGTGAGTAGTCTACCTTTCTATTATCTGAGATATATCTATCTATCTTAGTTTACAATAGAAAGGAATGGATGGAAAGTTCATCCTTCATGCCTCCCACTTCTCCATGTCCAAAGTAATTCCAAAAATATTTCCCCTCAGCTAGTGTAACAGTTCCCTCTCCCCCCACAAAATATCTTGAGTTTGTGAAATAATTCTGGATCTTTAAATTTCATTACGTGCTTGAAAGTTATTTCTGATATTAGAAGTAGGCATCAAGAATTATGAGATTGTCAGTTGATAAGCATGATGCAGATGGCTGAGATTTACAAAGACAAATGGGCTCTAGTAACTCCTTAATAACATTTATGTAAATGCAAGTTCATCTCTATTAAATCACCCTGCCAGAGGCCACAATTTGTTGTCAGTAGGACATACTAATAAATGTGAGGCAGAGATGAGGAAAACAGCTTTAGAAAGCCATCTGCCAAACTAAATTTTTTTTATTTATAAATTTTTATTGATTTTTCAATTAAAAACAATAACATAAATATGATGCATTTAATCACAATATCAGCCAAAAAAATAACACTACTCAATACATTCACGGGAGTGTCCGGTGTCCCCCCCTGCACCCCCCTCTTTCACTTTCCACACCTTCCTCCCCCCGAACCTACAACCTCTCCTCTTTCCTCCCTCTCTCCTACCTCCCTTCCTCTCTCAAACATCCCGTCTGGTGCAGTTGGGGTATCCACCGGGCACCTCTTTAAAAAATCACATATAGATCTACAATACATCAATTTATATACATCTATCTATTCCCTTTCCCCCCTCCCCCCCAGGACTTCCCAGAGCTGAACCAGGAAATAAGCACACAATAATCCAATTCTATCCAAAGCTACTCATTATTACTACACACTAGTATAAACTTACTATGACTCTAAAATAACATTAAAATACATACAAATTTTATAAATCTAATAATATTTGTTTTTGTGTATATATGTATATAAATTTTTTTAATCAAAAGCTACATGATAATTATTCAGTTCATATTTTCTCTGAATATAATCTATCCATCTTCTCCACATTGAGATAAATTTCTCCTGAGAATGATCCTTCAGGTATGCGGATATTTTTGCCATCTCTGCAAAATACGATACCTTCTGTCTCCAATCATCCATAGTTGGTAACGTCTTCTTTTTCCAATTTTGAGCAACTAATATCCTTGCTGCTGTTATACAGTACAACATCAATTTCATTTCTTTTTGATCCAAATTATCCATAATACCCAATAGAAATAACTGCGGTG
>NW_015401331.1:0-4988 GCF_001527695.2 Protobothrops mucrosquamatus
ATTCTGGTAACCTCATCTCTGCTGCTAAATCATTGTGCTTCATAAACGGAGGTGATAAGAGCACTCTATCGTCAAAGGGAAAATTCCCATAGAAGTGTCCAAAATACACAAAGCTATGCTCCTCACCTGCTCTGTATGTGAGATGTGCCAGAGGTCACTGGATCTTGGCAGAAGAAATTTCCCTGTCAGCTGCACTGAGCTCTAGAGCAAAATATAAATGCCTAATAACATCCCAAACCAAAGCAGGCTGGAGGATCTAAAATAGATCCGCAGGCTGCGGAAATAAAAAAGCTCGAAACATAGTCCTTGACATACGACTGTAATGGAGCCTGCCTATTACAGTTGAATGTTGTAATGCTCGCAAAACAGGTCGGTCATGTAACCGACACAATTTTACAATGTTTTTTGCATCAGTCGTTAAGTAAACCAGAAACTGGAAATAATGGTTTATCGGAAAACCATTGTATAACCATTGTAAACGCAGTCATGACCACAGGAGGCTGCAAAGGGTCATAAACGTGGCCATATGGCCGAGCACCAAAGTTTGGTCATGTGACCGCAGAGGGAGCCTGACCACCAGAACTTTGAACCCAGGTTATAAATCCCCTTTTTCGGGTTGGTTGTAACGTCAAATGGCCGCTAAGCAACCAGTCATAAATTGAGGACTACCTGTAATCTTAACCTTCCGGAGATCTTTGCACAATTGCCTTCTCTTCCAATTGCTGCTGGTCAGAGTTTGCAGCAGCAGCAGCAGGGCATGCAATGTTCACCCCCTGGACATAGTAGCAACAATATCCCCATACCCCAACTCCCGTACAGTTTACCTGATCGTCGACGTCCAGACCGATTCTGTTGAAGAATGTCTTCAGACTGTTGGCATGATAAGGACTTCTTCAAGTGTTCAGGACTGTATTTGAAGTGAGGAGGATCTGAAAGGAGTAGATGCATGTTTGTGAAAAGACACTGACTGCGTCTGTTTTGTGTGACCAGAATGTATAACACATAAGGGAATGGCAATCTGATACTGTCTCTGTCTGGATCTTAAAAATACCACAAGCCCATGTTACCCTCCTGATTTACAAGAACAAGCACCATTTCACCCTTAATCCACCTAATATTGCATCGTACAAAAGAAGCCAAGGCAGTGACAAAGCTATTAAATTACAGAAAGCAGAAGTTGGAATAACCATAAGGGATAATGGATCCACATTCTGTTTATTATTGCTTTTTCCATCCTGTAAAATTCCCCCAAACTGATGAAATAATCTAACCTTTAATACTGAACTTAACCTCTCCAGATGGGGAGTTATAACATGTTTATTGGCTGCTTGTACGAAATGATGCAGTGGAAAGGAAGAAAGAAATAGGAAACAGACATCTGAGACAAGAAGAGGGGAAACTTACAGAATGAGTCCATTTCCAAGATGGCTTCTTTGGCCTAAACAAAACGTAGAATTGCTTTAGTGGTTGAGGTTCACTAATAAAGAAGCGAAGCTATGATACTGAAATAAGGATATGCCAACTCTTTTGTCATCCCCAAAAAAAGAAACAGGGAAGTGCACACCTCATTTTCGTGTGCAGAAAACATCAAGAACAAATTCCCCTACTCCAGGCATTAACCTCTAATGCTGGTGGATACAAACTGCCAGCCTCAGTATAAGCACCAACATCCACACAGATATTCCTCATCTCTTTTAGAAGAATTCTTACATTTATAAAATATGATTGGGCTTTCAAAGATCTGTAAAGAGGATGAATGTATTGTACACTAAAAGGAACCAGGAAAAAACTACACAGGATGACCAAGATGCCTCCAGGAGGGCTGGGAAGGCTGATTTTGAACTCCTAACAGCCCCAGTCAGCATGGCTAATGATTTCACTAAGTGTTACTTTGTTTGTCAAACCCACAAATTCTGATAAAGTCTGAGATGGTGTCTTCCGGGCCATCAGACTACAAATCACAAGGGCCAGTGGAGATTAGGGACAATGGGAGCTCTAGTGCAGAGTAGCTAGGGAAGCGTGCTTCAGAGAATGGCCAAAGTGCTCTAGGGAATTTGACATCCATTCTGCAAGACCATCAGGACGAAGGGAAAACAATACCCACTCACTTTCTGAGGGATTATGGCGTGGTGATTTTCTAAGATCAGGCGCTTGAGGTGGTGAGTCCAAACCCGCTTCTCTTCCCCCGATTTGGCCTGGTAACAAAAGTACATGCTGTGAGTTTTGAAGACAGTTGTATACACGTGATCCTACTGTAACTCAACCTTCTGAATCTTCCCATGTTTTGCTGTTATTGCTCAAAGTGTACATTCTTTCTACATCTGATTATTTCCAACCTTACCTTCTCCAGCGTTCAAATTTCATTCCTATGGATTGATTATCTCAATGTGCTCTTATCACATGATGGATGCTGCATCCCAAGCCCAAGCTGGTCTTATTCCTTGCCTTACACCTCCTTCCTTCAAGCACAGTCTGATTTGCCACACAGAAGCTCACAACTACTTGTTTTTTGCAGTCCTTCTGCTGGTTTTCCCAATCCTTCAATTCTGCCAGCATTGCTACAAGCAGGTTGCCCAGCCTGAGCTTCAAACCCACCACCATCACCAACCACCATCCATCCACTGGTAATGTCAATGGGTCTTCATCTCACCTGAATGTTATACTGCTGTTTGCTGTGCTTGTAGTGGGTGATGGTGAAGCAAAGAGAGTCCCGCGTGCTCTCGATCAGCATCAAAGAGGAACACTGCAGGCCAGACAAGAGATGTCACTTCAGCCACGGCAATGAATGCCATCATGTTACACCCCCAACCCCCACCCCGTATATCACTTGAGGAAAGAGGAGCTCTCCTCCACTGAATAACTCTTTGAAGTGACTAAGGCCACCTTCATTTTATTGGGGCAAAAAAGTGCATGGCCAGGTTTGGTTTGTACAGATTTTTAAAAAGCTGTTGTGGCTCTTCTGTACCTTTGGAATGGGATGGGATTGTTAGTGCAAAAAAAGAAAGGGAGGTCCTTTGGCTAGGGCTAGGAACAGTAGCTGCACTACATTTAGGCAGTTAGTACTGAAGTTAATACATAAGCCAGGGGTCTTCAAACTTGGCCCTTTTATGACTTGTGGACTTCAACTCCCAGAATTCCTCAGCCAGCATGTCTGGCTGAGGAATTCTGGGAGTTGAAGTCCACAAGTCATAAAAGGGCCAAGTTTGAAGACCCCTGACATAAGCCAAGAATACTCAGACAAGGGCTGGGGAGGGGGATCTTTGGTTAGGAGGAAATGACAATAACATACTTAAACTGGTTTAATAATTACATTAACCATTTAATAATAATATTCATCTAGAACAGTTATTATCTTTAACTTTGCCTTCCCCATCTCTACAGTAATGCAAGTAAGATTAGAGGGACACATATACATATGTGTATGTGTATCTTCACTCTATATGCATATACACATATGCATGCATATACACATATGCATATACACATATGCATGCATATACATGCATATACACATATGCATGCATGTATATGTATGTGTATGTATATGTACCTGGAGGTGGCTGCTGAATTCATCCACCTGCCCCCTCTTGTTCTCTGCTCTCTACCCATCCATCTTTGTTATATTGTTGCATTCTTGTTGTGATTTTTTTGTTTTTGTTTTTATTGTTCTATTGTCTTACTTTTGTTTACACTCTTTTCATTTCTTCCTTTTTATTATTGTAAACAGCCTAGAGTACCCTATGGCGAGATAGGCAGCAAATAAACTTAATAAATATCATTTTTTTCAAAGACAACAAATTTATAAAAAGTTCCTTTCAAGCTGGTATGTTGTTTGAAAAGCCTCTTTTCTAATGCCTCTGCCTTTTTAGGTAGGGAAAAGGTTGCATGTGAAGAAAAGACAGCCTTGGAGGGAGGAAATAAAAAAAAAACATCCAGGCAGACGTGTTTGTCTTGTGGTTGTAAATTCACATCAACTTCAGCTGTCAGAAAGAAAATTTTAGTTAAGAAAGAATGTCAGCCTTTTCATCTCTTCTTGCTTCTACTGTCTCACCTTGATGGCCAAGATACCAAATCCTCAATCTCATTTAAAAATATAGAACAAACAAATAGTACGCAAACCCCTATTTCTAGTGCAAAAGAGATAAATAAAGGAGGCCCCACTTACAGGAATCTGGCTCTTGCATATGTAGTGATCACCCCGTTTCTTTGTTATCAGCAAGGCTTTGTCCAAAAGAAAGAATGTTCTCTCATTCTTGACACGATGTACCCGGAATGTGCCTTCTAGGACTAGCTCACCATAAGTTGTCAGGTCTGGGCCGTTCCAGCTGATAAGTAAAGACTGGATTTCCTGCAAAGTCAAGGGAAAGATTAATGTTTTTATATCTTAACCTTCCTGTACCACTGGTGACTTTCCAGATGTGCTGGGAAGAGCAGTCATAAGAAATAAGCCCAGAACAACTGGAGGAGAACAGGCTGAAAAAACTTGCCACTCTCTCAAAGGCCATTTCAAGGAATTGAGAGGAAATATTTAAGTCTTTTTTTACAAGCTGCTTGAATCTTATGGCAATTTATTGAAGAAATTTTTCAACAGAATTAAAAGCAGTACATATTTTGAATTAAAAAAGAAGAAAGAAAAGTAATAAGAAAGAGACCAAAAATATAGAGGGGAAAAAGAAAAGGTGTAAAGAAAGATTCTAAAGAAATGCTTCTGATCTTCTTGACAGCAGTTATAAATGCATTTGTACTTTACTTTCTCTCGCTAAGGTTACATCATTCTAAGGTTACATCATATCATCAACATTTGAGTTTCTTTAGAACCGTGTAAGGTATATCACCTGAGTTTTCAGAGGGCTGAACATACTTGACCCTACTACATTGATACTACTATAACTACCTATCACCCGTGTTTCAGACTGGAAGCAGATCAGGCCCAGCATACTCCTTTCTCATTACCTGCAGCCGCACAGCATGTTCGTGCTTCCGCTTCA
>NW_015401332.1:0-4985 GCF_001527695.2 Protobothrops mucrosquamatus
TGCCTTCCATCTTTCCCAGCATTAGGCTCTTCTCCAGTGAGTCCTTCCTTCTCATTAGGTGGCCAAAGTACTTGAGTTTCAACTTCAGGATCTGGCCTTCTAAAGAGCAGTCGGGGTTGATCTCCTCTAGGACTGACCGGTTGGATCGCCTTGCAGTCCAGGGGACTCGCAGGAGTCTTCTCCAGCACCAGAGTTCAAAAACCTCCATTCTTTGGTGCTCAGCCTTTCTTACGGTCCAACTTTCACAGCCATCCATTGCAACTGGGAGAACCATGGCCTGGACTATACGCACTTTTGTTGGCAGGGTGATGTCTCTGCTTTTTAGGATGCTGTCTAGATTTGCCATAGCTTTCCTCCCCAGGAGCAAGCGTCTTTTAATTTCTTGGCTGCAGTCCCCATCCGAGGTGATCTTGGAGCCCAGGAAAATAAAATCTGTCACTACCTCCATTTCTTCCCCATCTATTTGCCAGGAATTGAGAGGGCCGGATGCCATGATCTTGGTTTTCTTAATGTTGAGTTTCAAGCCAACTTTTGCCTTTATTGTCATTTTTTACTGTGGACATAATGGCACACATTAAAAATGAAATTTAGTTGCTTCCTCTCAAAGCGTACACATACACAACACACATTTCAAACATACTATATGTACAACATGTGTATAGACCTACACCCTTAAATATAAGTAACATATAAATATTAATCACTGTCCATCTTGAACACATAACGGAAGCCAATAAAGTTCTCTACAAGTTCCCTTGTATCTCCGGAGTTAGACTTTGTGTGTCTTTATGAGTGAAAGAGATTCTTTTTTAACCATGTTTCTGAGCTTGGCACAAAAAAGTTTTGTGTATATGAACTAGAAAGCGTCCCTTTTAGAGGTTTGGTTTATCCTCCCCACCCAGGAGTATTGATATGCCCAACAGTATGCGGCGGCAATTAAAATCGTAGCCCGAAGGCTGGTGTAAATAATTTCTAAACTCTTCCAGATAATGAAATCCATGGTTAATTGATGATGTCTAGCACTGTATAAATATCTATATTAAATTTTAAAAAGTGTTGCAGTTATACAACCTTCTGAAGCCATTCTTACCTGGGCAAAATGCCATGTTAAAATAATAATAATAATAAAAAAGCTTTTGACTCTGCGAGATTGTCAACGTGTCATGTGTGGAATAAGTCTTTTTTGTGCATATTTATCCCACTTCCACTCTTGTGTTTGTGGCTTATGAATTGTATACCATCAATAAGTCATCTGCACTTGAGAAGGGCTATTTGTGTATCTTGATCAGGGGGTCTTCAAACTTGGCCCTTTGATGACTTGTGGACTTCAACTCCCAGAATTCCTCAGCCAGGCACGCGTGCCTGGCTGAGGCATTCTGGGAGTTGAAGTCCACAAGTCATCAAAGGGCCAAGTTTGAAGACCCCCTGATTTTGACAGACAAATTAAAAGCAATAGGTGGACAGTCTTAAGGACCATTTTCACCTTTGGTTATTGGTTGTTCACCTGCACCTATTTCAATGTCATTTTAATATTACGCACTTTATATTTAGGACTTATATATTCTTTCTTTTTCTCTTCCTCCTTCACAAACTACATTGAAGAGCAACGCTTGTTTTTGAGTAAGATTGTTGCTAAGAAAATATGCCCAGGATTATTACATGGTTAGGCATGTTTACACAAATATTCTACTTTTTATTTTATACTTTGAGGACTTGAGATGTAAGCCTAAGGTTTTGGGGTGGGTTTTTTTTGCACAAATCTGCAATAAAGATAATTATTATTATCCATACATCCTCATTAAACATATTTGCAGCACCAAATGGTAAGTAAGGGGGGGAAAAAATCCTTGGCTGGAGACTTGCTCCTAACAGGAGAGACAATTTTGTGAGGATGTGGCAATATTCTGTGTTGGAACTGTATGTTTACAAAGCTGCAGAAAGCAGATAGTCTTGGATATGCTCAATTAAATATCAGATTATTGTTGTAATAGTTACGTTTGCTCTCAGTTGTTTAAAAAAACAACTGCTGGAACAGTGTGCTTAGTGTGGAATTTTGGACTGTATTATTTTTTAAGGTGATTAGGACAATACCAAAATTTCATGCCCTGAAGTCTTTTTTCCCACGGGCACCAAACAATGCCATAAAAATGTGCCGGCAACCTCTTCGTTCATCCCTGATTCTCTGACACTGCTTTTTTCTCTTCCCCAAACTACGAGACAAACAGCCTGAAGTCATTCTTAGCTTTACTGGTTTTGATGGAGATTTTCCTTGCAAGGCTGCCAAAGGCAGCCTATAAAATCTGTTTGGGTTTTGCCAGTGAAATGCTTTGGAAAGAAGATGGAGGATGGGCAACAAATTGAAACAAAAGCATTGCAGGGAGAGTTGGAACCCGTAAAAGCCCAGCAGACTTCATGGTCCTACAGTTTTGTCTTGACTCAGTGACAGGAAATGAGAACTTCTAGTTGGTACCTGGGAAAGTCTCTTAATTATAACACAATCCTATGTAGGTTTATTCAGAAATAAAATTCAATCTGCCCAAGACCGACAGCCAAAACAGCAGATGGAAGCACTGGGGTGATCTGATCCAGATTTGGACACCAAGTACAGTTGCTCCTGGCTATACCTTGGACAGATTCCTCCAGGAAATTGCAATGAGAAGTTGAAAAACATCCCAGAAAAAGGCTATAGTAAACTACAATTATATTGTTCCCAACAGTACTACACAGTTGCTCGTACAAAGCCAACAGAAGTTAGACTGAGCATAAATGTGCCATTATTTAGATGAACTGAAGCTCTTATTAAAACATAGTTTACCTTCAAGCGTGCTCACTCGGAATCAGCCGCTTAGGTTCCTTACCAACATTACGTTTTCTAGCAGTAAACACTCTTTAGTCTCAAAATGGATAGGTAGGAGAATTGGGCTGCAACATCTTGTCAAGAATGGAACTTTGGCAGCTACAGGCCTCTTCGTTTCAACTTGCCATTAGAGTAAGGGATGAGTGGGTGGGAGATGTTGCTTTAGAATGGGTCCAATGGAGAAATGAAACCCCTACAATTCCATTGAAGTCTGTGAGAGCCTGAAAGCTTTTCAAGGACACCGCAGCAGGTGTGGAGAGGAAGCAGACGGTTCCCATAACAAAGTGAAATTGTTTACATGGGCTACGTGAGATGGCGAAGGACCTAGACAAGAAAAGGGTGATCTAGATCAGGGGTCTTCAAACGTGGCCCTTTTATGACTTGTCGACTTCAATTCCCAGAATTCCTCAGCCAGGCACACATACCCTACCTGGACGCTGCAACTGTCATAAGTACATGTCAGTTGCCAAGTGTCTGAACTTTGATTACATGACCATGGGGGATGCTGCAACAGTCGTAAGGGTGAAAAACGGTCCTAAGTCGCTTTTTTCCCAGTGCTGTTGTAACTTTGGTCAGTAAATGAATGGTTATAAGTCGAGGACTTACCTGGGTGGCTTCAGACTTCAGATGACATCCTTGTCCAAGATCTTTCCAACTCAGAACGGAGGACGTAAGAGAAAATCAACACCTTCGTAAAATTAACTGATAGAAAAAGGAAGCAAAGCCAAGAATTTTTTTTTTATTTGTTTTGATCGGATTTGACTAGGGACTGCCTTTAACATCCTGGAAGGACTCCAAGTTGTGATATTGTACTGCTTGTGGTGATGTGTGGCCCGCTAATAGTTCTGCAAACATGAGCTGCTCACTTCCCAGCGCAGCGCAATCTCGGTTACCATCTTGCTTGTTCAAGGATACGAATGATAGCATCAAAATACTGGTGGTGGGTGAACAGGTGCACTAAGATGAAATGGGGTTTCTGCAAGTTGTGGAAGTTTTGTCCTGGAAGAACACACTCTTTGAAGTTGTCTGCAGTAATGACACGAAGCTTCCTGTCTTGAATTAATTCCTGGGTAACCAAGGAAGCAATATACAAATATCGGTCGGTTGTACATAGCTTGTACTGGAAGGAGTTACTGCTTGCAAGGGGTAAGCTAAACCCACAATCTCATGTTTGTGTGTGTGTGTGTGTGTGTGTGTAGTTATTTGTGGGGCAAGGAGTGCTCTACTGATGCTATAAAGGCAGACACAGCAATGGCTTTGATCAAGTGAGTGTGTTTCTTTATTTTGTTTGCTTTAAGACTGCTAAAGGCAGGAAGACATCTGGAAGAAAAGAAAGATTAAAAGGGAAAGATAAGAGAAACGGGTCGATAAGACTATTTGGGCTTGTTTAGATACCGAGAACTTGACTGACCCACTTAAAATTAACAAGGGTGCCCCTCCCTTTTGTTTTGGTTTTGGTTTTGGTTTTTTTTTGCACAGATTCATATTTTCCTTCCAGTTAGACCAGTAAGATCCAGTTCTTTCGGGGGACATGAAGCCCTAATCTGGTTTTGAACGGGCAAGTCAGATCCTAACAGATACCCCCTCCGTCTACGTGATATGCAGGATAGGTGCTAAGTTAGTTAACTGGACCTCAATTCTAGATTTCTTCCGTCTGTCCCTTCCACAAAGATTTAGGCCTCAAAACTCCCAGACCACTTTGAGAATGGCTGGAAAACTTGGGAAGAAAAGCGGTGGGACGCTGGTGCTAGCTGTTCCTTAAATCAAGTGTGATTTATTTGTTTTTCCTGTTCTCAGCCAATGTTGCTTTCAAATCATGTTGATGGCTTTAGCGCAATGTACGGGCTAGTTCTCTGTTATTGCAAAAAAACCCCAACTAATATAAACTGTAGCTTAGTGAAATGTGTGAGTCCTCTAATAATGGATGGCAAAAAAAAAAAAAAAGATTCGTTTTGGTTTCTCATTTTTAAAGGTAAGGTGAAACCTAGCAAGTAACACCGAGTAAGGCTTGCACGAAGTCTACATATTAGATTAAACCGAAATGTGGTTTGCTTGGCACTGAGGCAGCATCACGAGAGAGTGCAGCTATAGTGGTTATTTATAAACTGGTTTGTAATGCGTGTATGGA
>NW_015401333.1:0-4983 GCF_001527695.2 Protobothrops mucrosquamatus
CGGGCCCCCAGGGGCAGCCCGTAGCTATTTTTCCACGGCCAAATATTCTTTTAAGTTAAGAGAAAAGATGGGAGAAACATCTAACCAACGTAGAAGGGCTATAGATTAAAAAAAAAAAGTGGCTTATTGATGGTGTGGGATAAATCCTGATCAAGTTTGCAGTTCACAAGACTGGAGATTATTCAACAGAAATTTCCAAATACAATTGTACAGGCATGGAAACCTGGATGGCAAAAAAAGTGTGGAATTTATCAGAAATATGTTTCACATTTTTCATGCAGAAAGTTTAAAAAAAATCAAATGTGGCTACAGGACTGAGGCTAACTGTGTTAAACCTTTTGATCTTAAAATTGCAATTTTCACAAGCTGGATTCCATGTTGGTGGCAATATGATAAAAGAAGACAGGCTGTAATAATATTTTTTTTAAAAAACCCTAACTTGAAATGATCTCACATGGCTGTCGTGGTATACTGTATGTCCCAGGCATCTGTCCATTTCCTAAAACTTCTGTTTTGAATTTCTTTTTTCATCCTTTCCCTTTTTTTTCCAACTGAGCAGCAGACCAAAGAGATGAGAAACAGGGATGTTACGTCTGCCGTGCTAAGACAGCCTTTTAATTTGACATTCTTTCCCACAGGTCTTGACAGAGAAATTTGAGAACTGGTAGCTGAGTTGGTTTGTTTTTCCTCTTCCCTTTCCATGACTTCTTCCTTTTATGCTGTATTCTTTAGGTTATAAACATCTTACGTACTGTTTTTCCAATTGTATGAAAACATTTGCTCTGGAAGCTTTACTGGTTGAAGAGAACATGTAAAATGTGTGAAATAAATTACCCAATGAGTAAATAACGAATCAACTTGTAAGAAACCTCCTAAAGGATATTTAATTGGATGTTGGTATCACAATGCCAGCCCAGACTGAGCTGTGGATTGCTCTGCATTTAGACATAGATCTAGAGCTTGATTTCACTTTAATTATTATAATTACCAAGATCAATATAAGGCATGAGATGGGCAAAGGGGGAGGAAAGGGTGATTAAAAAACTTCCTTCCTTCCCTCCTTCTTCCCTTCCTTCCTTCCTCTGTCTTTCTGTCTTTCCTTTTTTCCTTCTTTCTTCCTTCCTCCCTTCCTCTTTCCTCTTTCCCTCGTGTTGCATTGTTTTATGATTTAAAACAAGAAAATATACATTTTTGAGTTTAATGCCAGCATCTCCACTCAGTTAGAAACATTAAAAGGAAGAAGGAAAGAAAGATGTGTGTGAAAAACACCCCTAAAGATAATAAAGGCCAATTTTGAATTTCTGACTTCCCCTTTCTTTGTTCTCCAGTACAGAGTGGTGTAAACTGTAAAAAAGCAGCCACACTCTAAATATTTGTGTTTACTGTCCATTGCTGCACCCTATACGGTATCTAGCGAAGAAGCCGTTCTAGGCAGCCACTGGTTCCGACGGTGGCTCCCTCCTGTCCAATTTTCCTGCTTGGTTTCCAAAGGTCTCGATTCCGCCCGAAACCAGGAAGACACCTGAGAATCGCCTTGAGAGGCAGTGAAAACCAGGGGAAGAAAATTAAAGGCAGGAAAGAAAAGAACCAAAGTGGAGGTGGTTTCCAGGCAGCGTCAGACCCGCTAAACTAGGGAGTTATAAATAGCCAGGTGAGAGGCAAGGAGACTGACATTTAAACCGAGATTGAAAAGGAAGGAGCATTAAAGGTGATTAGTAAACCTCGAGTGACTTCTGCCTCTCTGCAGCTTGCAACACGTAGTGACCTTTTATTCTCCATTGCTTTCTTTCAGCCATTCCCCCCCCCCCAACTAAATTCCCTTTTTACAAAGTCTGTCTCTTCCCTTTGGCGGGTGGATTTTTATTTCTGTTTAATTGTCTCTGAATCATCTTACCTTCAGATTTGTTTACCTTGCAGATTCAACTTCTACATTTCCTTGGGGAGTTTAAAATCAGGGCGATTCCCCAAGACCTTTTCATATGCCCCTTTATCTGAAGGGGGATTTGCAAAACCAGCTCAAACAGTCATGGTGTAAAATTAAATATTAAAATGGAGGATGTTCCTGATCCCGGGTGACTGGTGTGGCGTGGATACAGCCCATCCCACCAGAGAGAATGGGCAATTGGCTTGAAGACTGGTTTTTCAGATTTTTTTTAAAAAATAATTTTATTAGAGTTTACAAATATAAAGATAAAACAGGAGTACAAACTTAGAAAAATAGGAAAAGAAATAAAAAAGGGAAGTGCAGAGACAGGAAAAAAGAGGCATATTTGGGAGAGAAAAATCAGAGGACTTTCCCTTTTCCACTTTAAACAAATAGTTGATTTTGTGTGTGTGTGTGAGAGAGAGGGGGGGCATAATATCCTCCTGCCCCCCCTGCCCAGCGCCCCCCCATCAGCCGGTGGCGAGTAAATCAGGGTGGGCAACGATGCCCCCGCGGAGCAGCCGGAATTAATGCCCCACTTGGGCGCCTAATGAAGCGCCGGGAGGGCAGCCGACCCTGCGGGACCCCCCAGCCGCCCCAGAGAGGGTCTGGCCCAGCTCCGGCAGGATGGATGGCCGGGAAGGGAGGCAGCAGGTGGGGGGAAATTCACTTAACAAATGTCTCACTTAACAACAGAAAATCTGGGCTCGATTGTGATCATAAGTCAAAGACTACCTGCAAATTCATTACTAACCGAAGTAGCTGATTATGGTTCCCCCCCTCCAAAGGTGTCTGTAGGTGATGAAATTCTGTGAAATTCATTGGGGGCACATATAAGAAATAGCAGGATTCAGACAATAGAAAATGAATGAATGAATGAATGAATGAATGAATGAATGAGAAAGAGAAAGAAAGAAAGAAAGAAAGAAAGAAAGAAAGAAAGAAAGAAAGAGAGAGAGAGAGAGAGGGTTGCACTTGAGGGAGTTGTAATTAATTTGTGCCTTTGATATGTCCGTGATCTTATGCACCAGAAGATCCACATGCATAAATTATTGTCACATTGGTGTAATGTTACATATTTTATTATAAAGTGCTCTTTGATGTTATTAAAAATGTAAATGCTTACTCCGGAATATAAGCCTGCTTGGATACGATTTTATTTTATTTTTAAGGACAGAATATTTTCCTAACAAGCATACTTTTAAACAAAGAAGCAAATAGACAGGCTTCCCGTTGCTAGGATATGATCTTTTTCTGGTGGTGTGGGGGGGAAATCTTCCATTTCTTTTCCTGATTCCGCATAAATGTAGGGCCCAAATACCTCCAGCACGTGCAGTTTTTGCAGAAAAACTGGGCCCTGGGGACGTGGGCAACGCTGCATCTTTAAAAGCGTTTCGTGGTGGAAGTTGGGGTCATCAGCAACGTCGCCCCTGACAGATTTATAAACTGCTAAGTGTCCCCTCGGGATGTTTGAGCGGTTCCCAGAGAAGAGCAGCCTGCCAAATCCAGCTGGCCCAGCCGGGCTGCCTGAAATCTAAATTAATTTGGGAGTCGCCTTTATTGCTGCTGTGGGCGCTGGGCCCTTTAGGCCGAAGCACAGGAAGGAAGGGGAAGGAGGAAGCCGCAAAGATCCCCACTTTCTCTGCCAGGCTGAGGAAAGTGGGAAATCCCACTCCTTGTAGGAGGGTCAGGAGGAGGAGGAGGAGGAAGAGAAGGAGGGGACGAGGGAAAATGAAAGAGGAGGAGAAAATAGGAAGAGGGAGGAAAGAGAGATGGGAGGACGAAGAGAGAGAGAGAGGAAGAAAAGACAGAAAAAGAGAAGAGAAAGACAACCAAAGACAGAGAGAGGGGGGGAAGAGGGAGGGAGGAAAGAAAGAAAGAGGGATAAAGTTAGAAAAAGAGAAGGAAGAAAAAGAGAGGGAGGGATGGAGGGAGAAGAAGGAAAAAAGGAAGGAAGGAAAAAAGGAAAAAAGGGATAGAGATAGAAAAAGGGAAGGAAGGAAGGAAAAGGAAGAGGGATAGAAAAAGAGAAGGAAGGAAGGAAGGAAAAGGGAGATGAATAGAGATAGTAAAAGAGAAGGAAGGAAGGGAAAAGAGAGTTGCTTTTTTAAGTTCCTCACAAACCCAGGACTTCCTGGACCCCAAGGAGCTGGAAAAAGCAGGGGGAGAACATGGACCCCCTCTAATCCATGGGTTGGAGACCAGACAAAGGTGAGCTCTCAGGCTGTGTTCCTCAACCTTGGCAAGTTGACGATGGGTGGAGTTCAACTCCCAGGATTCCCCAGCCAGCCATGTTTGGGATGGTATAAGGTCTCCTGCCTTGAGCAGGGGGTTGGATAGAAGTCCTCCAAGGTCCCTTCCAGCCCTAGGATTCTTTCTAGGGTCTCAACATCTTTTAAATAAACAAACAAACAATCTCTCGTTGTCCTTCCCGGACAAGGAGGCTGAAATCATCACATCATTGGTGGGTGTGTGTGTGGGTGTGTGGGTGTGTGTGTGTGTCGTAAATTCTCACTTTGGGGGGAACAAAACTAACATCAGTGCAGCTGGGCTCCGTATGGCAGTAGAGGGTGGGTTTTGGCAGAGGGGAGTAGCCTAACATCCCCCCCCCAAATAGGGGAGCTTTTTCATTAGTGGTGCTTGACACACATCTGCCCTGGACACTCGTCAATCCTCAACTGCCAACTGGCTTTTGAATAAATGGCACGCCGCCCGGGTTGAATGATGGTGCAAGCTGTGGCTTTGCTGGAAATTTGGGGGAATTGTGCCCTCCGAGGAACCAGGAGCGTTTTTGGCCAATGAGTAGAAAGCCAGATGTAGCACTGGATGCTTGTGGCTCCCAGGACGGAGGTACCTAGGCTTTTGGGGGGGGAAACTTGTTTTAATAGGTCAGGAGACCACAGGGAGATGCATTTATACACGCACATGCACATAATTTATTTAAAACGTCTATATAATTATAAATTGTATATATAATTTTATTCTTTATTAATTCATAATTTTATTAACACTTCCCCTTTATCCCCTTTCTGTAGACTAATATTTAGGCAACAGTCAGG
>NW_015401334.1:0-4981 GCF_001527695.2 Protobothrops mucrosquamatus
TCAAGACATGGCTCTTTCAGCAAGCGGACCTGACCTAGGGTGGATTTTATACTGGGTTTTTTAGGAATTTGGAAGACGCAACTTTAAATTTGGTTTAATTCGGTTTTAAGGGGGGGATTGTATATATGTTTTGGTTTTAAGTATGTTGTGCGCCGCCCTGAGTCCCGTCGGGAGAAGGGCGGCATATAAATTAAATAAATAAATAAATAAATTAAATAAATAAATTGGTTTTGCTTTCCACAGAAAAATCAACCTGTGGCAACCACTTTCCTTAGATTGTAGTCCAGAGAAAGGGATTAGCTTCTCATAGAACCCACACGATTTCAAATAGGGCAGTGATGGTGAACCTTTTAGAGACCGAGTGCCCAAACTGCAATCCAAAACCCACTTATATATGGTTGGGTGCCGGGTGGGTGTGGCCCATTGGTTGGGTGTGGCCCATTGGTTGGGTGTGGCCCATTGGGTGGGCGTGGTCCATTGGGTGGGCATGGCTGCCGTGTAATGGCAGACTGGATGGGACTAAAAAATTCAATCAATCAATTCCAACTTTGTGAGATCTTTTTTTTCCCATGAGAAGTTGAAATTGATTGATTAATTGAACCTTTTTTTTTGCACACGGCGGCGGAGGCCTAAAGCAAAAAGCTTTTATAAAACCCAGCTGAAGGCCTAGGACTGGGTCAATGGCGCGCATGCCCACAGAGAGGGCTCTGTGTGCCACCTGTGGCACGCATGCCATAGGTTCGCCACCACGGAAATAGGGTATCCTAAACAGAAGAGTTCATGAAATTGTTAGAAATTAGTGCAATGATCATTGTAACTTCAAGAGCCCTAATACCCTGGGCTTACTGGTGCCATCAGATAACAGGAAATTAAAAGAAACCATTAAGGGCTAAGACAATGGAGATGATGGTTGATATTACCTTCAACAACCTTCAATTTAAAATTAGCTCTATGACAGCAAGGAATGGTTGCTCAATGGTTGCACTGGGAGTTGATCACGGATCCAAAGACAGCCAGGAATCCAAATCCTTCATGAGTAAGCGGCTGTTTGATAAATCCATTGACATGATCCTGGTGGAGATCAAAGAGAGGAAGAAACAAGCCTGACTGGAAGTGGAGGATTTAATCCTTGTCTGTTCTTGTTCGGAGCACCTTGTGACAAGTCCTATGTGGTTCCTGATTGCTCTCTCAGAATATTGTAAGCATGTAGAATTGTCTACCCCATACCTTTGTTTCTTGGTATGTGTGTGTGCGCACACACACACACACACACATAGAGAGCTTTGAGAACCACAACAAGTTTTCATGCAGGTGCCTAATTTTCCCAGTCTTTCAGATAAGTTCATCCACCTTTTTTCTCGTTTAATTTGGCAACCAAATTCTAAGCAGACTTATCAGAAAAGAGGAACTTCTTCCCAAAGGAGGTCACGAAAGCTTTACTGTTCTTCAATGAACAGTAAAGGTTTGTTCATTTAGGCAAGAGTGGAATAAGGAGGGCAAGAAGAGTGTTTCCGTTTTATGATTTTATGCAGTGGCTTTTTAATTCTAGTTTATTATTTTTACTCTGGCAAGACTGCACCCAATTAGGCAAGCTCACAGGAATCCACAAAGTTCTGAAAAGCAGTGAGTCCTAACAAAATAATTTTACAGTACATAGCAACATCTGCATTTTGAGAGGAAATCCTACTTATAAAATCAGCACGCACACACCTTCGTTCCCTCTTTCTCACCTAATATCATGGGTTATCAAGCCTCTGTTTGGGGGGCAAACAGAGAGAGACCCACTGTTCAGCGAGTCCCTTGTTTTTGCAGTGAACAGATCTGCTACTGTGCTGTTTCTCCCTAAAAGCGAATTCTCATACCCACTTGAGTAGCGTGGATTGCCCCAAAGATAGAAGCATTGTCTTTGGGGCAATCTTTATTGCATTTAATAAAAGATTTAATTCCATATGTATAAATATGTATGAATGCCTCAGACAGGTGGCAGTACTTAGCTGCGTTCAGCCGCTCCCAGAAGCTAAGCATGCCTTGCTTAGTACTGAATGGGAAGCACCCAGAAATTCTCTAGGACTATTGGTAGACTAAAAAGTTGAAAAAAAAAATATTCTGAAGGCAGCAATGATAAAATATTTCAATAACTTTGACAAGGAAAATGCATAGACGTAGTTGCCAATCCAAGGATGTCTTTACTCGGTGAGTGCATATGTACGCCTGCATAGCAATAGCAATAGCACTTACAGCCCTTGACTGAGTCAGCATATTGCCTCCAATAATCTGGGTCCTCATTTTACTGACCTCGGAAGGAAGGAAGGCTGAGTCAACCTTGAGCCGGTCAGAATCGAACGGCTGGCAATCGGCAGAATTAGCCTGCACTACCGCATTCTAACCACTGTGCTACCATGGTACTTATAGTATAGGTACTGTTACATATGTATATCTGTTGAGTACATACTGTTCTGTACTTACATTTACTGTAAGAGGTTTCACCAAGCCTAGTTTTGTTTTCAATGGAAAGGTAGTGACATTTGAAGATCTCAGGCAAAGGTATTGCTCATAATCTTCAACAGGAGTGGGATGTATGGACCTGTAGATATTTATTTATATCCCATCTTAATTATTTTTACAAATAATTCAGGTGGCAAACATATCCAACACACCTTCCTCTTACAATTTTCCCCACAATAACAACCCTGTGGGGTGGGTTAGGCTGAGATAGTCACCCAGCTGGTTTTCATGGCTAAAGCAAGACTTGAACTTATGGCCTCCTGCTTTCTAGCCTGGTGCCTTAACCACCAGACCAAACTGGCTCTCTATGGCTCTATATCAGGGTTAGGCAACCTTGGCTCTTTTATGACTTGTGGACTTCAACTCCCAGAATTCCTGAGCCAGCCATGCTGAGGAGAAAGGGGGAGGTTTCCATGCTGAGCCATGCAGGCTCAGGAATTCTGGGAGTTGAAGTCCACAAGTCATAAAAGAGCCAAGGTTGCCTACCCCTGCTCTATATAATACGACTCCCATCACCCCTTGACCCTGACTATACAAGGGATATGGAATTCAGTCTAAAGAACCATGTTTGCACTAATCCTTCATAGACTGATCTTTTTTATATAAAAAAATGTCTTCTTTTAGTTATGGCATAAGGAACAAGCATTCTGTGGATTAGAGTGGTTAGAGAAGCAGGTTTTATCATGACACCCAGATGTAAGAATTCCTCTGAGTATCTTTTGTTTGATTCTCTTGCATTTTCGTGCAGTTTCTGCATCAGGTGACAGGAGCACCAATAAAACCTGATAGTACACAACACAGAGACATGTGCATACACCCAATGCTGGGATTCAGCCGGTTCACACCGGTTCGGCAGAACTGGTAGCTAAATTCAGAGAACTGGCTGAATGAACACTGCTTCCAGAAGTCCGTTCTAGGCCTTGGAGGCCTGGCTCCCAGACCTAGAACGGCCCACCGGAAGTGCATGGATAGGGTTGCCAGGTCTGCTTCCAAAAAATAGCGAACAAGCGGGGGGGGGGTGTTAAGTAGTAAAAAAAGTAGACTGTACAGCTTTAGATTACATACCATTTCATCATAAAGCTTTTGAATAAAAAAAATGTCCACTATTTTGTGAAAAAAAATAGTGAACATAATGTGGACACCTGGCAACCCTATGCATGGATGCCACTTCTGGAAGTCCATTCTAGGCCTGGGAGGCCTGGAGGAGGCCTCCTAGGCCTAGAACGGCCCGCCGGATGTGCATGGATGCCACTTCTGGAAGTTTGTTCTAGGCTTCGGAGGCCCAGGTCTGCATCCAATAAGAGAACCGGTTCTTCAGGTATTTGAATCCCACCACTGCATACACCTGTTTACTTTTAAGCACTAATGTCTTTATTGAGTAGAGGATGCAGGCTGCTCATTGTGACCTTTTCCATAACTGAATAAATAAATAGTTGCAAACAATTTTTATAAAATGGAGAAATGTCGTTTCAAAAGGAAACGTGACCTTTGCGGACTTGGAACTCTGCTTTTGCATCTGCAGTCAATTTTGGAGAGAATGTGTGTGTGCACGGACACACAATACCAGCCGATGCATCTGCAAGCTTGATTGCTCTGTGTCGATTGCAATAATTGTTTGTCAAAAAAATAGAGGTTTTCAGAGGGGTGGGGAAGGGCTTTAAAAGCATGTCTAATAACACCGAATTGAAAGAAGATGAATGAACGTGTGGTGGCTTCTTTGATTGATTCTGATGGCTGGAAGCACCTTTGTTGATGATGTTGTGCCAAATAGTGCAGTTACAGTTTCCTAGCTGGAGGTGGGTATTTTTAACATACAAAAGGTACTCATTATTATTAATATTGCAGGTATCAAACTGAACTTCCAATCCAGGGAAGCTGTGCATCATCATATCCTTTCCAATTGCTGTTGTACAAACATGACATACAGTGGGTAGCATAGAAAAAATGAGGGAAGTTGCTCTCATTTTCAGTTAAATAGTTCTGCAAAATTCGCTGCTTTGGTCTGCTGGAGAAGAACAAGCTTGAAAGGTTCATGGGTACTGTATTCGGGTCTGAGGTGAGACAATGTGGATGAGAGGAGGCACATAGGATGCCTCCTAGGTAAGCTAAAAGATGGAAGTAGCTGAATGGAGGTCCTCCAAGTCCACTTCAGCTGATATTTGCTATGTAGCTTATCTGTGTAGCAATGTGACCCTTGTTCCTTGCAGAGAATCTGAAAGGCAATTAAGCCAAGGTGCATATACAGCAGGCTGGGGAATTCTGGGAGTTGAAATCTACAATTATTAAAGTTGTCAAGGTTGGACACTCCTGATATACAGGCTGTTTCTTGAATTTCACTTTTCTGTGAAAGCAAAGTGGATGGGTGGCAATCAGGCAGGCTATAATGAAGTGTTTTGTCAGCAAAAACATATTTGCTCTGAAAAGCATAGTTTCTTCTACTCTACTAGCGTAGTAGCATTTAATGTGAACTTCATTC
>NW_015401335.1:0-4974 GCF_001527695.2 Protobothrops mucrosquamatus
TAAATATAAATATTTATATATATATATATATATATATATATATATATATATATATATATATATATATATATATATATATATATATATATATATATATATATATATATATATATATATATATATATATATATAATGGTTAAAAAGGATATATGCAGTGTTATCTTTATTTTAGATATCAAAAGGGTTTTGCAGCTCCCAGTGTTTTGTTTTCGGTGGGAAACGGGTCCAAGTGGCTCTTTGAATGTTTAGGGAATGTCAATGTTGGTGTTCTGCTTATAAGGGCTTTGTGTGGTCAGTAGGTCTTGTGACGGAAGGGTTACGTCAGGTGAGGGTCTTGTGAGGGGTCTGAGTCTAACCTTTCATGCACAATCCAGGTAAAACATGGATCCAAACCATCAAACGAAGGAGCTCATGCCACAAAGCACATTATCCCAAGAGTTCGCAAATACAAGATGTTGGTCCAGTCACATCTTCAGACCTGTGCAGAGCCATGACTTGAGCAAATATAAAATCTGAGCAAATATAATCTCCCCAAGGCATTATTTTTGTTGCTTCATTTCCTATCAGCAAATTGGGGGGAGGGGGAGAGACCATAATAAAATTCAGTGTTTAGGCCATATCCAAATTCCAAAATTTGACCAGGCACTCAGCAGAACTGCCTACCACATTACCTGGAAACTCCTGAAACACTGCCAGAAACCATCCAGAAGATGTTTGGGGTGAACCATCAAAATTGGTTCCCCCACCCTGCGGAGCAAGAAACTTCAGCTGGACCAAGAAGTAGTCCAACCATGGCAAAGGTCCAAAACCATAGCAAACCCTCCATCTTCAGATGACTAACCAACTGCTCAGAGGTAAAAACAAGAGGAAATGGATGACCACATGTATGAGTTGAGCCAATGTTTACTTAAGACAAGCCCATGATTTCCATGACCTCCTGAGCTCTCGTAGGCCACCCACCAATTCATGGAGATTGAAAAGAGACCCAGCACCAGTATCCAAGGGGAGTTCAGCACCTGCCTGGTGAGGAGATTCAGTTGGTCAGGAAGGAAATGTGCCAGGCAGCAAGGTAAACAGCACACTGTGGTTGTAAATGCAGTTGGGCTGCCAAACACCCTAATTTTGATCACATGACTGCAGGGGTGCTGCAACAGCCATAATTTCAAGGACCAGACATAACTACCATTCATTCAGCACCATAACTTTGAACAGTCACTAAACAAATGGTTATTAAGGAGTGTCTTACACATGACATGTATGTTCACCACTGCCTGAGAATCTGTGCCATACTCGGGAACTGTTTCTTGATTGTATATCATTTCCCTCTAAATTCTCTCTTTACAATTATCCCTCTCAGAACCAGGATTGTACTTACCTCATTTGATGATACATGTAAATTCATAAAATTATATGCCAAAACAAATCTGTATTATAAGACTTTGCTAGGGAGGAGGTTTCTACAATAGATTTAACCCAGCTACTTTCTAAAATTTATATCTGAGTGACTTTCGTAGCCATTCTTTAATTTGGCAGCAACTTTTCCCTCTTACCTTTTTGTTAAATAATTGTATTCTATAGCAAACTAGAGAAAAAATATACACAATCCTGTTTTCTCTCTACTCTCCCCACATTGCTTAAGACAAAGAAACTTGACTGTGTAGCTCTTTAGCAGTCCCCATGCTCTGAATTTCATTCATTAATTAACCCCAGATGGTTTCGGTTTTGCATTTGATCTCTCTTTTTCTGATAATGGTGATAAAAGATTTGAATTTTACATAAGACAGTATTGGTGCAATGAAGGAATCAGTGCTCAGTCATTGCAGGGTGCAAATATGGCTGACTGCCTTCGCAGTGTTTATTCCTTTTTATACAGTTTTCCAAATAGCATAAAGTAAGATGGCATCAGCATAGTAACAGCATTTCTATTGGTGAAACCCCTTGCCAATCCTTAAGAATATACCAGCTAGGAGGCCCCAGCCAGGGAGCAGTGTCTACCACATCCTGTTGATGTAACCTAGCTGATATCAGGTAGGTGAGGTCATTGTATCAGCCTGGGGTAGTTTCCCACATTGCCATGGCAATGTGAATGGATGAGATCATGTAGAGAGAAGAGGCATGCAGGCTTTGGAAGGGCAGTTTGCTGCTCATGACCTCTACCTGGCCCCTATCTCTACATCTCACTCTTTTTTGTTTTGTTAGACAAAACATCGTCTAGTAAAAGGATCATAATCAGGAGAGGAACATCCTTGCAGTTGTTTATACAGGGCAAAAACCTGACCCTGAGGCAATGTGGGAGAGGATTTGGGGCTAAAAGCTCTGATACATATATTGCAAAAGGAAGGAATACAGTGAACAAAACAGCACCCACCAAGATCCTAAAGTATCAATTTTCAAATCAGAGGCCAAATTGTGTAAAATATTGACCTGGTGCTGGATGGTTTGTGAATTATCAGAAACATTGAAACAACACATTCCCTCAAAACTTTCACAACCCAAATGCTGACGCAGAAGCAAATAATTGATAGCAGCGCGATTTTGCAAAATAGCTTATCTCAAATCTTGCAGCTTATGGTTGATTGCTGAGATAGCTGAAGAAGTACCATTAATGTTGAGGTGAGCACGAACAGTAAGTCCTGGCACACCCACTGGAGACATAGCCAGTGCTACATATTCTGCTTTATTAAGTAAAGCTGTCTCAGAGTCACAAGTGCTGTCTAGCGTGACCCCACATCGAGAACAATTCGAGTGAACTTGTTGTTTGGAAAGCAAAACAGGAATCAGCCGGCTGAGGCAACACTGCGCTTCACTAATATTAGCAGGAATATAATTAAAAGTTTCTTGACCACATGTAAAAAACCATCCTTGCGGTAGCCAAACATGTCCAAAATGAAAGGAAGTCTCTTCAAAAGCTGTGCAGTTTAAAACAGGTGAGCTAATGCGACGACGGTGAGGTTTTTTACTTGAAGAAGTACAATTAACTATTTTTGCACGTTATATTTGCAGGGATTGCTACCACCGGGGTGTGCAAAGCAATAGCGTCAGGGGGTGGATAATAGGCAATGACCCCCCATCTAGATATAGCCTTATAGTTAAAGTTCTTATTTAATAAAATTCTGCTCAAGCCAAGTTTTGAATTACTGCAGAAGGGGTGCAAACAGGGACTAAACATGTAGAAAGCAAATTTTCCATGTCATATGCCTCAGATAAACAAAAGACATCATTTTGTGTGATGTTAGCCAGCTGCACCCATAGATTTTACTTCATTCGTTGCTCAAATGATTGTTTGGGTGGGATGACAGCTGCTGTTGTCAAAGGGCAGATGTTAACGATCAGACACAAACAAATGATGGCTAAGGAATTTGCAGTTAAAACCGCAAAAATGGCAGCGCACAGGTTCTCGGGGGTTTGCTCTACTTGCTGCTGCAGCGCTGCCTGCGCTTTGGCGGACAAGTTCTTCACATCTCCCCACCTCACTGGCCGACTGGCATGTCGGGATCAGATTGGTCGCTGTGCCATCTGTAGAGTCACCCTTGCCATTTCTGGGACCGGGTCCAGGGACTGGTGCCACAACATCCCTGGCTGGGCGAACACAACGCGCTGGAATCCACAAAGGTCCTGTAGGAGCAAGCACAGCAGCATAGCCTCACCCCCAAGTGATCAGAGGGACCGGTCCCAACCATGCTCTGTCTGGTAAAGCCCAATGATATACCAGAGGCAGAGGCAAGCTTGTTTTCTGTTGAAAGTGTCTCTGATAAGTGGTGGAATTTTGAATGGAAACATTCAATTGGTTTAATGTAAATAATACTTTTTTAACCTGTTGTGTTACCCATGACAAATTGGGTACCCTAGATATCCGTCCTTTTTTATTTGTTTGGGAAGGCAGTCCTTAAAGGACCGATTACCACGTTTCACGATGGCTTGACCCGTGGAATTATAGGGAAGACCATGAGTAAGAACAATATTCCAGGTTGTACAAAATTGCAAAAAGGCCACTGAAGAATAGGCTGGTGCATTATCAGTTTTTAAGGAAGAGGGCTTACCCAAGGCAGTAATGGCCGAAAAAAGATGAAAAATAACATGTGCAGCTGTTTCCCCTCGTTGAGGTGTGGCCCAAATTGTTCCTGAACAGGTATCAATAGATAAATGAATATATGTCCAGGGAGCCAGAGAGGGAACATGGGTAACCTCCATTTGCCATAGTTGATTAGAGGCAAAACCACGGGGATTAGGAAGACATAAAAAAGAGGCCCAGGAAGGGAGGAGTGACTGCGTATATGAGAAATAAAATATAAATGCTTTCGATCTTGTAGCAGCTGCTGCAAAGTTAAAAACAAAGCCATAAGATTGGGGTCAATCCTGGGCGTGATGTAAGCACCTGGAAGATTAAAAATAAGTTGGCACACATAATGAGAGTCAGAGATTAAGTTAAAAGGCTGTTGAGAAAAGGTGTGAAAAGCCAAGATAGCAGCAGCTAATTCTGAGCGTTGTGGTGATGATTGTATTGCAGTGTAGGACATTTTCCAGGTATCATCATGAGGATCCTTGTAAGCAATTGCTCCTCTCATTCTCCCTCCATTGGAAAAAACAGTAGGAGCTTGTGGCAAGGGAAAAGGAGAAAGCAGTGGGCGAACAGGAAAGGAAGAAGTCATTAAACAAGCAAGTCGAGGATCTTTAGGCAAATGATATGAAATAGAGCCTATATAGTCAGTTAAAGATCACTGAAGAGATAAGTTATTCTGAAAATAAAATTGAAAATCAGATTGTGGGATAGGAAGAACAATATATTCATTTCCATCAGTACGCTGACGACACTCAGCTGTACATATCCACCCCGGGCCACCCCAACGATGCCCTTGACGTGATGGCCCGATGCCTGGAGGCCGTGAGGGTCTGGATGGGGAGGAACAGACTCAGACTCAACCCGTCCAAGACCGAGTGGCTATGGCTTCCAGCGCCTCGGCATAGTCAGCTGAT
>NW_015401336.1:0-4973 GCF_001527695.2 Protobothrops mucrosquamatus
GACGCTGGAGCTGCTGCGGCCACCTTCAACACCCTGGTGGGCGCTTAAGGGATCATGCCGTACGTTCTCATCAGCACTCAGATCCGCATGGTGAGCGATTCGGGACTGGGGCTGCAAAGTGGGAGGCTGCGGAAGAGAGCGCGAGAGATCAAGCATGCAGTTATTTTGGGAATGTTGAACTTTTCCTGATTACCCCCCCCTCCCCTCCCAAATCAAGAAAGCCAGTGTGTGTGGGAAAAGATATCCAGACGGGGTGGGAGCCGATATCTTTATTTGGGTAAAAGTAAGAATGAAAGAATTAGCTGATTTCTGGAAATATTCGTCTGGCGGAAATATATGAACACCGGCTTCTTTCCTTGGTCATATGTATGTAGATATGTGTTGATACAATTTGGTCTAACCCCCTTCATGCCTGGTTTAGTACTAGAGACTTTGGGGATGATAAAATATCTCAGGTCACTTTGTGTAATTTGCATGCAGTTCTACAGTTGGATATTGTTTTCTTTTCTCAGTTGCCATTTGCTTGGTTGTGCAGATACATGAATGCCACCCATAGCAATAGATTTCTGATGATGCTCCTGTATGTTGGCAGGATCCACCTGTAACTGCTTCTAGAGCAGTGCCTTTCCCAGCGTGGCGCCTTCTAGATGTGAAGACACCACAACTTCCAGAAATGGAGTTGGTTGGGATTACTGGAAGTGATAATCCCAACACCTCTGGGCATGAGTTTGGGGAAGACTGCTTTGGAAGGTGTCAGAGTTGCAATTTCTGGATTGGTTAATCTCTTGAAGGAAAAACGATCAAAAGTCACTGGGCATTTTACACAGTACTTTTTTTCTTCTTTTTGGATACACTTTTGTGCCTCACAGACCATTTCATGGAATCAGGGATCTAACCGCATTATGACACAATTGTTTGATGATACATTTGTTAGATTTGCCATTGTCGTGTGAACCTATCCATTTTTCTGTAAACCGAGAACCTCTCATCATAGTGGAATTTACTTATAAATACATTTCAGATGTGACTGGCCCTGCTTATATAGATTATCTGATCAGTACAGTGAAACATGGAAAAATCTACATGTCCAGAAATTTTAACCTTACAGGTATACAGAAAATTGATGGCCGTTAGTTACTTCTTCTGGCTACTTACATGCTACTTTGGGGAAAGGGATACAGAGACTGTGGAGATTCATCATCCCAGTCTTAGGAGAAAATTCTTAAGCTAAACAAGCAAACTCCTTTTTCTCCAGTGGCTGCATGATATAGGTAATTGTTTTTCAGACTTGGAAAATTTAAGATGTGTGGACTTTAGTTCCCCAAATTCCCCAAGCAGGATTCCCAGACATAAATCATGTGTTGACACCCTTCAGCGACCCTGCATTGACTTTTAAAAGTATGCACAAAAATTGAGCAGCAAACTGAATTTCTGTGGATTTTCAACAAACTAGCAGCTAGTGAAAGGAGAAAGTGAAATAGATGCATTAAGTTTCCTGCTCCTGTCCATCTGACACTCTTCTCCCTTTTCTGACAGTAGGTTGAATGTTGAGCAATTATATTTATATCCACTGCAAATCTCAGCTATATTTTGTTTCAAAAGAAGATGATGCCCCCCAACTGCAAAAAGTCCTTCCCCTGCTATAAAAGGATCTGTGCCAGCCAATCCTGAATATTGGTTTGAAAAGAATAAAAGTCAGAAAAAAAAGATTAATTGAAAACAAGATCAATTAGTTCAAAAAGATCAATTGAAAACATTTCATGCTGTCTCATGTTCAGCCTGTAGGGGGAGCTATAACAATGTGTAATTGTAGAGTCTTACACACAAATAGCTACATAGCTCTAAGTAGGTAAAAGTGAATAGGGTATTGTTGCCAACCTTTTGCCAATGGTTTTACTTTGGTTTTATGTAAAGGAAAAACCATTCCTTGTGTCCTAATAGTGAAGTCTTGTGGTTTAGAAATTAAAACAACTCTAAAAAAAGGTGGGCTGTCAAATGACTGAATTTTGATCATGTGACTGCAGGGGCACTGCAAAAGCCATAACCTCAAGGACAGGTCCGTAACTACCATTTCTTTAGTGCTTCTATGATTCTGTGGAAAAGGGATTTGAAATTGTATCATGAAAACTTTACAGCAAACATTGATTTTTATGGGTATGATTTTAGGGCACTTGTGGAATACGTAGGAGGAGTGTAGTAGTGTGAATCCAGCCAATGCCAGACCTTCCCCAATGCAACTCCCAAACACAGGGTGACATCAGTGGAGGGAGAAACCCCAGATGTTGCTGCAGAATGCTGTTGAACCTTTCTGAGTGTGGAGCTAGTCCACCCGTGGTGCAGTCTAGATCTGTGGTGGCGAACCTATGGCACGCGTGCCACAGGTGGCACACAGAGCCCTCTCTGTGGGCACGCGTGCCATCGCCCCAGTCCTAGGCCTTCAGCTGGGTTTTATAAAACTTTTTTGCTTTAGGCCTCCGCCACCATGTACAAAAAAAAAGGTTCAATCAATCAATTTCAACTTCTCGCGGGAAAAAAATCTCTCGCAAAGTTGGAATTGATTGATTGAACTTTTTAGTCCCACCCAGTTTGCCGTTACCACTGCAGCCATGCCCACCCAATGGGCCATGCCCACCTGGCACCCGATACGTAAGTGGGTTTAGGGTTGCAGTTTGGGCACTCGGTCTCTAAAAGGTTCGCCATCACTGGTCTAGATAGTGTGCAAGTATGAACTGAACAAACCAGCAGACATGAGCAGCCAAACAACCACTTTGTATTAACACTGTAGTCTGCTGGTAATGTAACATGGCCACACATTAGATAAATAAATAAATAAAAATACTTTTATATACATGTCACTGTGCTGAAATAATACAATGAAATAATGCAAAGTCTTACAACCACACAATAAAAAGGTAAAAAATAAAATGCATTGTAGTAAATTTGGATACACTATTATGGGCAGGTGTGCAAAGCTGAGCAGTAATAGGCCAATCTCAAGCTGAGGACAAAAGTACAGTGTTAGAGATTTTCATAAACCATCTTGAACTGTGGTTTCTGCCAAGGATCTTTATTATCTGGTGTTCAAATTTTGCAAATAGACGAGAGGTATAATGAAATAATGGGATGATGCTAATGTTGCTTTCGATACAGAAAAGGTCACTTCTCTTTGCAGGAAGTTGGACCTACAATGGTTGGTGATGAACATTCAGATCCAAACTTGATGGACTATCTAGGGGCCATTAAAAGAAACATGTTGGGAAATCATTTGTAAGTATTCTTCTTTTTGCTTCTTGCTTATATCACTGTTTGTTAATCAGTAATTTTGACAACACAAGAGAGCTTTCCCAAATCTGGTGCCCAGTTGGTTGGGAATCTTTTATTAATGAACTATATATTCCTAACTTTTTTTGTCATCTTTATTCTTTTGCTCTGAAAAATTGTGTGCATTCTTCAGGATGGATGGATAATTCTGATGCATCTAAGACATTTCTTGAGCTTTTCATTCATCATTTAAATTAAAGCCCAAATGATGACAACAATACTAGAATCCTATTTACTTTAATGATAGGGTCAGATAAATTTTCATCCAAGCCATTTCCACTCAGTTCTTTTCTTGCTTCAACCCCCATCATTACCCCAGATTGGGCCTGTCTTCCAGTCTAGTATGTTGGCCTCCTGCCAGTTTTATGCCATCTGTTTTCTCTCTGTTTATGCAGCTTTAGAATTTGATGTGCAAAATGTTATCCTTTGAGGCACCATAAATAAATGTGAACACAAATATAAATCTTCTTAAGTTACAATATAGTTGTTTTGGCTTAAGATATCATGTTCAACCCAGGCGTTGTGGTTTATAAAATATTAACTAATATATTAGTTCAACTCAGCCAGTTGTTCTTTATTGAATGAACTATGAATGAAACCAGGCCTGGCTTACTATAGTACGTAAACTGGATTAGTTTTCAGGGCACTTTTCTGAAGACCTAGAAAAAAATGTAAAATCAGTTGAAAGCAATATTTTAGAATTGAAGATGAAAAATAAGGAGTGGTTTCCTTCCCTATTAACTTTTCTCCACAGGTATTGGAAATAAAATTTGGTGAAGAGATGACAATCATATTTACTTAAGTAGTTCAAAAACATGCTATTTTATAAGCCATTCTAAGCTTTTCATCATGTTGATGTTTACGTCCGTTGACTTTCCATTGTTAGTGATTTCAGAGCCTTTACATGCACAAGTATGAAGCTGGTGTATAAATAGTGATAGGTCTTACTTTAAAGATGACTCTTCTATTTGGAAGATTGTCAGATGAATATCTCTTTGAAGGTATCTGCTCTTTGAAGGGTGTGGAGGCCAGTGGAAGGGCAAAGGGCCATGAATATACCCCTGGATACAGTGTTTCCCTGAAAATAAGACCCACCCTAATAAGCCCGAGCCTGATTTTTTGGGGGTGGGCCTAATATAAGCCTTACCCCAAAAATAAGCTGGTGGGGTGAGCGTGGCCAACATGAGCAGTGGTGTGGAGGGGCGATGGTGTCTGGCAGCAGCCGCAGTCTGCCAGTCCCTTGGCGCAGAGCAGGTAAGTCTGCACGCGGAGGCAGAGGTAAGTGTTTGGGCACCTATGGGGTGCTTTGGAACGAAGCAATTCACTCAGTTCCGAAGCGCCTCATAGACGCCCGAACACCTTTTCCCCCGAATGGAGATCTGACGAAGATGGAAGCTCCGTCTCCTTGCGAATGGGACACTTGGTGACAGAACTAATCGCCCTGTTCGCAAGGAGATGGGGCGTTGTCTTACCTGAACGCCTTTTCTCAGCACGGAGATGGAGGATCCACCCATGGGTAGTAGACTGTATTCCTGCCCAATCAGATTAAGTCAGCCAAAGTTGCCACGCCCGTCCTGGACCCAGATTCCAGTCTTGACGCGAGCGAAGCCATTGACTGACATAGGACGTACTGGCTCAGAAAACTAAACTAT
>NW_015401337.1:0-4971 GCF_001527695.2 Protobothrops mucrosquamatus
CAATTTAATTATTTAAAATAAATACAAAAATATTTTAAATTTAGCCATTCACATTTCCTTTTGTCCCTGTTTTTGCATCTCTTCTTTAATGATTCTCTATTAGTGTAACTCTTGTCCATGGTGAGCTGGCCGTGGCAAATTGTCAGACCAGTGATGGCGAACCTTTTAGACACCGAGTGCCCCAAAACCACCTCTCCCACCCCCGCTCCGCCCTGCCCGCTCCACCCCTGCCCTGCCCCCCCCCACCTTGCCCTGCCCCGCCTGCCCCCGCTCCACCACCGCCCCACCCGCCCACCTACCGCCTCCATGGCCTACCACAGATCGCCCAGGTGGCCCTGCAGCACCATGGTGGCCACGCCCTCCACCCGCGCCCTGCAGCATCATCTGCGCACGATAGGGTGCAAGGGCGGAGTATTGTCACTGATGCCCAGCTTCCATGTCCTTAGCTGCGCTGCTCTGCGCGGGCCACGCCCGGGGGCAACTCTCCTTCAGCGGGGCTGCTGGTGAGGAGGGGGCCATGGGGGGGAGGCGGGGCTGGGGCGATGGCACGTGTGCCCACGGAGAGAGCTCTGCGTGCTGCCTCTGGCACACGTGCCATAGGTTCGCCACCACTGTCATAGACCCTTACAAACTTACCATGAGCATGGAGAATAATCTCTACTACCACATTACCTAATGGCATTACTTGTACCTTGTATTCTGCTTCCTGCATCTGATGCACAACAGAATCAAAAACGTTTTGTTCTGTTTGACATTCTTGATCTTTCTTTTCCTGCTCTGTCTTAGCTTTCTGCTCTTGGTGTTGCACTTTAGGCTTCAGAAAATCAACTTCTAGCTGTCTTTTTTGCTCTGTTGTTTGCTGCTGTTGTCGCTGCTCTGTCTAGTCAGGCAAATAGGAATCCTATGTTAATGGCAGGAGGACTCAGTTTTCTCAAAATAATTCCTGGCAGAAATGTTAAGTATATTGCTAGGAGAGCACTAATACTTTTTTTTACCAGTATTAATCCAGATTCCCAGGTTTTTTTAAAAGAGACTACGTAAGAGTCATATATAAACAGGCAATTCTTACAGATTGTCCTCAATTTACAACCATTGGTTTAACGACAGCTCAAAGTTGTAATGACACTGAAAAAAGTGACATGGCCCATCATTAAGGTTAGGATTACTGCATCATCTTGCAGTCCTGTGATCACAATTTGGATGCTTGGCAAACCAGCTCACATTTATGACAGTTGCAGTGTTCCGCAGTCACATCACCATGATTTGCAATCTTCTCAGATGGCTTCCCACCAGTAAAGTCAATGCAGGAAGCCTGATTTATTTAACGGCTGCAGTGATTCACTTAAAGACTATGGCAAAAATGGTAAAATATAGCGTGGTCCCATGATGCCTCACTTAATGACAGTAATAATAATAATAATAATAATAATAATAATAATAATAATAATAATAATAATAATAATAATAATAATAAAAAGTTGGAAGGGACCTTGGAGGTCATCTAGTCCAACCCCCTGCTCAGGCAGGAAACCCTACACCATTTCAGACAAATGGCTGTCCAGTCTCTTCTTAAAAACTTCCAGTGTTGGAGCATTCACAGCTTCTGGAGGCAGGTTGTTCCACTGGTTAATTGTTCTAACTGTCAGGAAGTTTCTCCTTAGTTCTAGGTTGCTTCTCTCCTTGATGAGTTTCCACCCGTTGCTTCTCGTCCTGCCTTCAGGCGCCTTGGAGAATAGCTTGACTCCCTCTTCTTTGGGGCAGCCCCTGAGATATTGGAACGCTGCTATCATGTCCCCCCTCGTCCTTCTCTTCGTTAAACTAGACATACCCAATTCCAGCAATCGTTCCTTATATGTTTTAGCCTCCAGTCCCCTAATCATCTTTGTTGCTCTTCCCTGTACTCTTTCTAGAGTCTCAACATCTTTTTTACATTTTAATGACAACTTTTCTGGACCCAACTGTGGTCACAAATCATGGACTACCTGTATTGCCTTCGTCTTTTATAATAGCGATGCACCAAAGTTCAATATTTGAATTAACAACATTCAGTCCTTTTAAAATAATTGTTTTAATTTAACAACACCTACAAATTAAAATAAAACATATATACAAATCAAACAAAGCAAAATGTAAAAAAAATCTAAGTAAAATTTAATAGAATTTTATAACACAAGCGCTATGCAAAAAAAAAATCACGCATCGTGAAAAACAGTCAGCTTGGCTGTGCATTGTTTATAACATATTCATGAATGGTGGGAAGAACTCTTATGAATTAAATATGGCTGCTTAAATCTGATCTCTGTAGCCGAAACTTGACTTTTGCATTTGCTAACCTTGCATGATCATGACTTTCAAATGTGCAGATGCAGATTTATATTGACTAATATTCCTTGTTCCTTTAAGACCTGTGTGGGTTTCTTTCTTCGTGTATCTAATATTGCAAAATGGAAAAAAGTATCCTGCAGACTACTTTAGACTGCTATTGGACTAATCATTAAAACGTTCAAATATTTGGTGCTTAAAAATACAGCCATTAAGGCAGTTTTCCTCAAATAGGAAAATCACAGGCATATCCACTTCAGTTATTAAGGAATCCAAGGGATGAGGCTATCACATTCATGCCACTTCTAGATTACAAGAAATGGCCTGGCCTGATCCAGCACAGTCCTTATCTTCACCCGTTTAATAGTTTTATTGTTAGATATTATTTGATACATCGTATATTTCCATCCTGTGCTATTGATTCAAACGTTCTTTTTCATGTTCGTAGATTTCCAGGTAAAACATATAACTATACGAAAAATACTACGCCTTCTGCAATCCCCCAAAAAGGAAAAAAAGGAATTAATGCGATTTGAAAATAACAAGCGCTAAATATAATTCCTAACCAAAGTAACACTTAAAATATTTCAAATATGAAAAAAAAAAAATGTTACAAAAACGCTTAAGGTATTGATAGTGCTAAAAATAGCCGTACCTGTGTGAATCTTTCTAATTCCTTTCTAATTTTAGTGGTTTGCTCTTGTGCTTGTTTTATAAGTTCATTTCCAGCAACAATAGTTTGGTCCAGTATTTCTGGAAACTCTTAAAAATACATAAACAAAAATATCAGATTGCAGACAGTTTGAATAATTTAAGCAAAACATACATTATTAAACATTTAAAACGATAGGAGAATACTAAGAGAGGGAGGAATTTAGGGAGAATATGGTAAACGGCACATAAACGCAGGTAAATTCTTTATATGGATCTTACTAAAAGAGGTCCACCATACTGAGGTTTAATAATTTAGGCTTCTGATTTTTCCTTATAAAATTCAACTACAATGCATTAACATGCTATACTTTTTTTTTTTTTTTTTTACTTCTTCAAAAGTCTTCGTGAATCTAAGCTGCAGCAACCCAATTCCTTCTCACCGCAGCATGAACAAAATGGGGATGCCATAGGCTGGTGGATTTCTTTGTTTTTTCTTTTTTAAAAGCCATTATCATTTTGGTCTGATGTACAGACAAATTGTGGGGGGGGGGAGGCAGGGCTGTGGAGTCGGTAGATAAATGTTCCGACTCCAACTCCTCAGTTTTTTGTACTTCCGACTCCGACTCCGACTCCTCTGTATTAATAAGCTAACAATCGGAGTTTACAAGTTTTTATAGCCTTAACTGAATGACAGCAGTTTTTCCAATGGTTTACAGCTTCAGTCTTGAACTATTGACCCTCCATTCCCTTCACTTATACAAGTGTCTCTAGTCCTGCAAAAAACGTATTTACTTAATCCCTTATCAGTGAGAGGCTAGGTTACCCATGGGCGCTGCGTTCCCTGTAACAGCAGAACACAACACTATGGAAAGTATAAGTATTGCCGCTCCTAATTGTGCGTTGCGTGCCATATAGTGAAGCACATGAAAAGCATGCTTCTTCACGTCACTTAACGTGTTCGTTTTGCGGTTACATGAGGCACTGCATGCATTGGTCTTTATTCTTACAGTAGAGAAGTCATTAATTATAACTTTTTGTGAATTGGGACATTTAAACTTGCTTTTTTTAAAATTCCAATTTAAATTTAGTAGGAGTCGGTGCATTGTTTGCCAACTCCGACTCCAGGTACCCAAAATTTCCTCCGACTCCGACTCCTCCTCCACAGCCCTGGGGGGAGGGGGAAACCCTGTACCTTCAGAAGGTTCAGTAGCAAGATCATGCTTGGATTCAGGTTCAGGCACTGATGCTAATCCATCCGCTTTTTCTCCTCCACCAGAAATGGTCCCTGACTCAATTGTCCCGATGTCACTTCGCACCTCTGAGTCACATCTTGATGTCCAAAGGTCTTTTTGGTTCCGTATCTTGTTTAGCAACTTTTTTAGAGCTAGCTTTGCGGGAGGCTGGCATATCTTTTCCACTTCACTACCTACAAAAAAAAACAAAACATAAAATGAACTGCAATAATAATTTGAAAGCACTAATGAGAAGCAGCAGCTTTCTGGCTGTAGTTATTGTACAAATGAATATTATAACAAGTTGCTTCTGTGAAACCAAAAATTTAAAAACTGTTACTATTTCAGGAACACTGCCTTAACAGCTACATTTTAAGCAGGGGATAATTATTAAGGATTTTATCCTGCGGTCCTTAAATATTGCAACCCACAAAGGCTAGTCACAAAACGATGAATGCAAACCGCCACAGAGCAGGCATTTTAAATAAAACTTGGAGAATCTATCAGTTCAGAAGGATTTATCCCAAAGGCACAGCTTAGGTTCATGGTGCATTGGCAGCATTCACACAACTCGCTAAGCCATATACCTTGCTGAGCCAACAAACAGTATCACAATTTATGATAGTATATGAATCAAACCAAGTGTGCACGCTAAGCCTGGTCACCATGCTGCATACTATTGCACAAGATCCAACTGGTTCAATTTAAGCTTGAGCTGAGCTTCACCTCTGCTGACCACCTGGGCACATCCATGCAGTTTCCT
>NW_015401338.1:0-4971 GCF_001527695.2 Protobothrops mucrosquamatus
ATTTGGCAGGCGAGCAAATCTTCTGCGGGGGCTGAGAAGCTGCCCACGTTTGGGGAGATGGCATCACCAGTGTGTGTGTGTGTGTGTGTGTGTGTGTGTGTGTGTGTGTGTGTGTGTGTGTGTGTGTGTGTGAACTGGCTTTGCTGCACTCTCCTTCGGGCAGGTCCACCGGCTCTTCCACCAGTTGGGGTTCCAGACAGACTTGGATGCCGACTCGGGAACGACCCTCAACCGCAAAATCCGGAGAGCCCAGTTGGCCCAGTACAACTTCCAGTTTGGTACGTTGGCATCGCCTGGGGCGGGGTGTGTGTGGGGGGGGGGGCTCTGCTCTGGGTGGGTGGCGAGGGGAGAAGGGATAATGGCTAAACCGGGGTGGCGTTTGGCGAACCTTGGCTGAGCCCAAAGGAACCAGGAGGAGCTGGGCCAGCAGAACTCTGGAGATGACCAGGGGACCCATACGGCTGGGCCAAAGGACCCCGGGGCTCCCCTGAGCTCTCCGTGAGGGAGGTTTCCCCCTTCTTGGGGTAATTCGAATTGCTTCTGCTTGGCTGGGCAGGGGGACGTAAAGATTTGGCGATCTAGCCGGGGGGAAAAAATATAGACATGGACTCGTCAAGTTTCTGGCCCTCAGGATTTTGCGAGCCAGGCCTGCAGGTGCAGGGGGCTTATATACTGCTTGGGCGCTTCTGACGAGGCTGCTTCAGGCGCTGACGGCTCCTTCTTCCCCCACCCCCCAGTGATCGGCCAGAAGGAGATGACCCACCGCACCGTGAATGTCCGCACCCGTGACAACCACCGTCACGGCGAGAGGGATTTACACGAGGTGCAGCACCGGCTGCGGCAGCTCCAGGAGAGCCGGGTCAGGAACGCGGAGGAGCTCTTTTGAGCCAAAGGTGGCTCTCCTGCAGGGTTGGCGTGGCTGGTGTGCCCAGGGGAGGGGGGCCCTCTGGGGCTTCCGTGCAGTGTTTCAAGGACCTAGTCCTCACCGAGGAGCGTCAAGGCTGAGAAGCAGGCTCTCCCACCATCGGACGCCTGCCCTCCCTCTTTGCTGGCTGCTCTGGAGGAGCCCCCCCTCCCTCCCTCGGAGGGCAGCGCAGCTTCCTGGAGCACCTGGCGCCACCTGGGCTGGGTCACCTGCACAAGGCCGAGCCCGGCAGCCCTCTGGAGGATCTCAGGAGCTCTGGGGACCCGGGGCTGGGCCCGGCCCTCCCCACCTGCCCGCCCGGTTCAGCGCCTTTTCCCGGAGGCATGGAGGCATGCGTGGGTGTCCTGGGGGGGGAGGGGGCGAAAAAGCCTTTCCTGACCAGCAAAAGGTCAAGTTACAGGTGAGCTCTGGAGCCCCCCCTCTCCCCCCTCCTGGGGATGCTTTGATGCACCTGCTGATAAGGGCTGAGCCCCGGATGTCCAAGAAGTGACGCAGGGGAAGCTTGGGGGGGGGGGAGAGGGTGTCCTTCCCCCACCCGACTCAGAAGCTCTTTCTTCCCCCCCCTCGTTTAAGAGCTGGAAACTCTTCCCTAATGCAGAGGGGAGAGGCTGGGGAGGGGCCTGGTGGTGCAATTTGAGCTTCCTTCTGGAAAATGCGTGGCACACCTGGGTGTGAAACCGAGCCTCCACGCTCTGAGGCAGTCTACCTGCGTGTGCGGGGAGGGCTCTGCTTCCTGGAACAGGAACGTGCCGGCCCATCCGGAGGGTGACGTGGTGGCTTCTCCAGGCTCCCCAAAAGAGTTGGGCCATCAGAGGTGACTCTGTCGGTCAGGGCCGAGCCGGTCCTGCTCAAAGACCGGCGCGGGGGGGGGGCTTTTCCTTCGCTCCGGAGGCTCAAAACAGCCCCCCAGGCCTGAGCAGAGACTGGGGGTGCTGGAGGGGAGGGCCGTTGCAGCCCCTCCCTCAGGGCTCCCTAACCCTCCGTGGGGCAAAGCACTTTCGCTTGCAGTCTGGAAAAAAAGCCTGGTTGGCATATAGGAGAATGAAATAAACCCTCTTCAATCTCTGCCGGTTTAATTCGCTTCCTTAATGGTGGGGGGGGGGACCCGCTGCTAGTCCTTTGGGCATGGGGGGCTGAAACCCAGCGCTCTGCCCACGCTCAGGAGGCTGCGGAGTTTGGGGTCCCCTGCCTGCTGAATAGCCGATGGTGGGACTGTCCGTCCCCAGCTTGCCCAAGGGTTAGGATTAGGGTTAGGCCGGCCCTTCGCCCACTGAGCCGGGCAGAGGCCGCTCGCCTGGCAGCTGGTTCCCGCTTGGGGACCTCGTGCAGGGAAGCCAGACCCCCCCCCTGTGACCCCTCCTTGGAAGAGGGGCTGCCCCAAATGTCCCAGGCCGAGCGGAGAGGCGGGGTCCTCACCTGGTGCCCAGCGCGTCTCCGTTCCACGTTCCCCCCCCCTTCTCCCTGGCAGGAAGGGAGGTGCCACCTTTGCCCGTCTCTCTCTTGGGGAGGGGGCCCTTCAGGATGGGGTGGGGGGCTTTCCATGACTCGCCACTTGTTTCTCAAGGAGCCGATGTGGCTGCGCAATATTTGTCTTTCATAACTGCTTCCCCCACCGCCCGGCTGCTCTCCGGGGAGGCAGGAGACTCATGTGAGCGAAAAGTGACTGGGAGGCCTGTTGCAACCCGGCCCTCCCCTCACTGGCGGGGGGGGGCTCGGGTGGGGCTCCCTTGTGCAAGCGGCCCCGACACCCACGCACTCACCTGCCCCCCTGCGAATGGCTTCCTTCTAAAAAAAAACAATGAGGACCAGGCTCTTGAAAATTCCACTTGTCTGAGAAAGCCCTTCCTTCCTTCTTTCCTTCCTTCTTTCCTTCCTTCAACTTTCTCTCTTTCTCCCTCCCTCCCCTTTCAAAGCAGGCCTTCCTCCTTATGGCTGGCCCTTCTTCCCCCAGGGCTTCCTTGGCAGAATTTTAAGTGGCAGGACTGGGGGGGCAGGGGGGCGCATGGACCTTTCCTTGCCAGGCCTGGCCTGTGCTGCACGTCCGAAACCCACCGAGGGGTTTGGGACAATGACGGCTTTGTTCCTTCCTGCGCTGCTGCGTTACTCATCCTGGCACGGAGGTGCTGAGCTATCTTGAGCCTCTGCGGCTCATTACGACACCCGCTTCTTGGAACATGAGGTGGGGCTGCTGCTCCTCCAGGCCCCGCGGCGTTCCTTTTGACACCCGACGACGAGAGGCAGGTGGCCTTGATTTCCCCAATACGCTCTGGCCAGCCGAAGGGCTGGTATTTGCGCCGGCAGAAGCGTGCGGTGGCCTGGGGACATTCCTGGTAGACTGTTCTCCAGCCTAGGGTCAGGTGAGGGCGCTTGACCCAGAAGGGTGCCAGGACAGCCAGCTTCGGGGACGCTGGGGACGGCTGTTCCGCCCCACAGCCCTGGTGTCCAGGAAGGTGTCCAGAGAAGGGGGAGGCCTGCTGGGGTCTCAGCGGGCAGATGGCATCAAGGCCCTGGCCCCACAGAGCCCCCCCTCCCCCCTTGAGCCACTTAGGACACGGGAAGATTCCAGGCTGGCCTTGAATGAGCCAAGCTGGGTCTGCTGAGATGGCAGCCTTGACCTGAGACAAGGTGACCCCCAAACTGCCCTCTCCACTCAACAGCCGCTGCCCCTTGAGTGGTGGTGTGCCCAGGGCCAAGAGGGAAGGACCCTCCCGCCCCCCCCAGGCTGGCTGTAAAACTGACCCCTCCATGGAGGAATCCAGGGAGTTTCACGCAACGCTTTGGGGAGACAATTTCAGTTGATGGTCTGTCTCGGAATAAAGAGGAGGGGAAGACTTTGGAAATGCTGCTTTTTAAGGGCATCCTGCAAAAAACAAAAAAAAACCCACCTGGGGAAGGGAGGAGATTCTCTGTGTCACATAGCAAATTGGGGAGGGTCTTCCCTTGGAGAGTGGGGTGCTCCCAGCCGGGGCCTTTGCCCGGGGGAACCAGCAGGCAGTCTGGGGATGTTGGGCACTCTGTGGCTTGTGCTCACGTGTAACCCTGGGCCAAACAAAGCAAAACAGGGTGATGTGCAAAACAAGTTGTGGTTTGTGTGGCTTAACGCTCAGCCACCCAAGATCCCCTCCAGCCACAGGGCAGCTCGCCCAAAAAGGCTGCCTGCCCCCCCCCTCTTAATCCGGAGCTCCCGAAGGGCTCTTGATTGGAAAGAGTCCAAAAGAGAGGGGAAAAACCAGGAATTTTGACTTACAACGGCCTGGCTTGAGAATTCAGTGGACAAGGCAGGAAAACGAAATGAAACCAAACAGGAGGGGTTGTTTTTAAAAACAAGAGGCTTCTCACACACACCCCTCCCCAAAAAAGTGCTTTTTAAGGGTCACCAATTCCCGTTTGCGTTTGAAATCCCCCGGGGTGGCCCCCTTTCCATCTGCCTTTTGGCTAGGTGCTCCCTTGAGACTCTCTGCCTGCTGAATTCAGAGATAACCTGGCTCCAGATCCACAGAAAAGGTAGATGGGAGTTGTAGTCCGAAGGAATGCCCTGTTGGGCCCAGAGAAAGCCACCAGGGTCCTGGGCGAATTCTGGCGAATTCTGCAGGGTCTCAGAATTTGCGTGGAGGAAGGCTTTAAAACAGGGGTCCTCAACCTTGGCAACTTTTTAAGCTTTGCTGGCTGAGGAATTCTGGGAGTTGAAGTCCACAACTCTTAAAGTTGCCAAGGTTGAGGACCCCTGCTTTAAAAGCTTTCATCTCTGAGCATGTGTAGAATCCGTTTTTTCCACCCCGCTGACCTACATGTAAGGGATACTGAGGTTTTGCCAAAAAGATTGCTTCCCTAATGAGCTGTGGATTTGGCTGGACTCTCTAAACAATACACAAAGAAGTGAACAATTCTTTTCCTGAAATGCTGATTTTAATCTCCCTTTTGTAAAGAAGAAGAAGAAGAAGAAGAAGAAGAAGAAGAAGAAGAAGAAGAAGAAGAAGAAGAAGAAGAAGAAGAAGAAGAAGAAGAAGAAGAGGAAGAGGGAGGAGGAGGAGGAGGAGGAGGAGGAG
>NW_015401339.1:0-4970 GCF_001527695.2 Protobothrops mucrosquamatus
TAAGAAGAGACTGGACAGCCACTTGCCTGAAATGGTACAGGGTCTCCTGCTTGAGCACGGGGTTGGACTAGAAGACCTCCCAGGTCCCTTCCGGCTCTTATTCAGATTGATTGAAGTATTGGAGTACCCACAACGCCTGGAGATGAATCGTTTCACTGATTAATTTTTCCAACGGCCAGGAACTTTCGGTCAGGAATCAGGGGAGGGAGGAAAAGGAAATAGCAGGATGCTACCCGCCCCAATCAGCAAAGAAAAAAAAATCAGACCCTCAAGACAATTCAATTTTCACCCGTAAGGTGAAGAAGGAAATAAATAAATGTCATCCAGCCACTTTGAAAAAAAAAACGGGGATGGCGTTCAGCGTCTATAACCTCGTTTCCTTTTCAGAAACTGGATCTTGTTTCCTGTCCCCTCCCTCCTCTTATTTATTTATTTTTTTGAGCCTGGGGGATTTTTTTCATTTGGCTTTGTACCCAGATGTTACTGCTGTGCTTGCCCGTCGGCTCTGCTGTTCCCGAAACCCTTTGGACCCTCTCTTCTTGTGCCATTGGAAAGTCTCCAATTTGTAAAGAGCTGAAAGGTTGAATCCGCAGCCAGCTCTCCTGCCGAGACTTCCTTGATCCTTCTAATGGTGCTCCTGGAGAGGAATCAATGGAAGTCAATGAGGCTGACTTCCAAACATCTGCAGGATGAGGGGCTCCTGAGCAAAAGACTTGGGGAAAAAATAGCGCTTTACCAACTGGTCCTCTATTTCCACCGATTCCCCAGGAATCTCAGTGTAGTAGGGCTTGCAGACCTTTTGTAGGACCTATAAACCTTCTCTGGGATCTACAGGCCTTCTGTAAGGCCTACGGATCTACTATAGGGCCTACAGACCTTCTGTGGGACATATAGATATTCTGTGGGATCTACAGACCTACTGTAGGATGTACAGACCTTCTTTAGGATGTACAGACCCTCTGTAGGACCTATAGACCTTCTGTAGGACCTATAGACCTTCTGTGAAATCTACAGACTACTGTAGGACCTATAGGCTTTCTGTGGGACCTATAGACCTTTTTTGGGATCTACAGACCTTCTGTAGTACCTACATACTTTCTGTGGGACCTATAGACTTTCTCTGGGATCTACAGACCTACTGTAGGACCTACAGACCTTCTGCTGGACCTATAGATTGTCTGTGGGAGCTACAGATCTTCTTCTTCTTTTTTTAAACAAATTTTATTGGTTTTTTAGTTTCTTAGAACAACATATTCAGGACACACCGTGGTGCTGGGGTAATCAAACAGCCCAAACCAAAACATATATACATAATACAATCAATACATCAAATATTCCCTTTCTTTTTCCCTCAAATAGCATAGTATATTTAAAATATCCAATTCTAGCTTAAGTGTATTCAACCTGAACCTGTTTTAAGCTTCATTAGTTTACAATACCATAATCAAATTAACTTTAAATAAAAACATTTTCAATTCAACTATCCCTTCCACGTATTTTCTTAATTTTATCAAGATCTTATTTACTTCTTCTTCCATTAATCTCCCTTATTTGGAGTAAAAAATTAATCTGTAGGACCTACAGATCTTCTGTAGGACTTACAGACCTACTGTAGGGCCTACAGACCTTCTATATGGGATCTACAGACCTTTTGTAGGACCTACAGACCTTCTGTGAGATCTATAGACTTTCTAGGAGACCTATAGACCTTCTGTAGGACCTACAGACCTTCAGAAGCCTTGGAGATAAGAAGGTTAACAGAGGTTTTCTTCCGTTCTGTAGGAGGCCACAGATAGTATGGATGAGGAACCTCTGTGCCCGGTTTGTTATTTGTTAAGTTTAACATCAGCTTTCTTTCTTTCTTTCTTTCTTTCTTTCTTTCTTTCTTTCTTTCTTTCTTTCTTTCTTTCTTTCTTTCTTTCTTTCTTTCTTTCTTTCTTTCTTTCTTTCTTTCTTTCTTTCTTTCTTTCTTTTGCAGAACATACTTGCAGCTTACTTGGACCACCCGCCAGCAACATTAGGGTTTGAAAAACCGGCCTTTGATCTTGACTCCAGACTCACATCTATGACAAGGGTGGCCATCTGCAAACTCTACAGGTAGTCCTCAACTTCTGACCACAACTGAGCCCAAACTTTCTGCTGCTCAGCAAGACGTTGTGAGTTTTGCCCCATTTGATGACATTTATTGCCACAGTTGTTAAGGGAATCCCAGTGAATGATAAAAAGGGTTCCGAATCTAACAAAATGAAATTCAGCGGTGAAAAAACTCAGGTTCTACATTTAGGCAAGAAAAACCCAATGTACATGTATAGTATAGGTGGGACCTTGCTCAATAGTAGTAACTGTGAGAGGGATCTCGGAGTCCTAGTGGACAATCGCTTAGATAGGAGCCAGCCGTGTGCTGCAGCTGCCAAAAAAGCCAACCCAGTGCTAGGCTGCATTAACAGAGGGAGAGAATCAAGATCACGTGAAGTGTTAATACCACTTTACAATGCCTTGGTAAGGCCACACTTGGAATACTGCATCCAGTTTTGGTCACCACGATGTAAAAAAGATGCTGAGACTCTAGAAAGAATGCAGAGAAGAGCAACAAAGAGGATCAGGGGACTGGAGGCTAAAGCACACAAAGAACGGTTGCTGGAATTGGGTATGTCTGGTTTAATGAAGAGAAGGACGAGGGGGGACGTGATAGCAGTGTTCCAATATCTCAGGGGCTACCCCAAAGAAGAGGGAGTCAAGCTATTCTCCAAGGCACCTGAAGGCAGGACAAGAAGCAACGGATGGGAACTAATCAAGGAGAGAAGCAATTTAGAACTAAGGAGAAACTTCCTGACAGTGAGAACAATTAATCAGTGGAACAACCTGCCTCCAGAAGTGGTGAATGCTCCAACACTGGAAGTTTTCAAGAAGAGACTGGACAGCCATTTGTCTGAAATGGTACAGGGTTTCTTGCCTGAGCAGGGGGTTGGACTAGATGACCTCCAAGGTCCCTTCCAACATTATAATAATAATAATAATAATAATAATAATAATAATAATAATAATAATAATAATAATAATAATAATAATAATAATAATAATTATCCCATGTGTTTGCTTCTCTTTGAATGATATTGTCAATGATAGACATTTTTTATTCTTGCCTCTTTGATAAATGTGAATTTTGGATGGCTGCTTTCATTCTGCTTCATTAAGACTTCTGGAGAGAAGCAATTTAGAACTAAGGAGAAACTTCCTGACAGTGAGAACAATTAATCAGTGGAACAACCTGCCTCCAGAAGTGGTGAATGCTCCAACACTGGAAGTTTTTAAGAAGAGACTGGACAGCCGTTTGTCTGAAATGGTGTAGGGTTCCTGCCTGGGCAGGGGGTTGGACTCGATGACCTCCAAGGTCCCTTCCAACTTTATTATTATTATTATTATTATTATTATTATTATTATTATGGCTGGTTGAGGAATTCTGGCAGTTGAAATCCACACGTCTTAAAGTGGTCAAGGATGGAGACCCTTGACCTAAAGGACCCAGTAAACATGACTTACAACCACATTTCCACTGCTAAGCAAGGTGGTCAAGAAAATCGTGCCCAATTTTCTTATTTTTCCAGATTGTTAAGCAAATCACTCCAATTATTAAGGGAATCACATAGTTATTTAGCAAATATGGCTTCCTCCATTGACTGGGAAGGTCAAAAGATCACATGATCCCATACATGCCGGTTGCCAAGCATCCAAATTTTGCTCATGTGACCCTAGGGATACTGCGACGGTCATAACTGAAGGACCAATTTTTCCCACGCCATTGTAACCTCAACCGGTCACTAAATGTATCGTCATATGTCAAAAACTACTCACACCTTAGTAAATTTGAATTTGAACAGCAAGACACTTAATAATAATAATAATAATAATGATGATGATGATGATGATGATGATGATGATGATGATGATGATGATAATAATAATAATAATAATAATAATAATAATAATAATAATAAAAAAGTTGGAAGGGACCTTGGAGGTCATCTAGTCCAACCCCCTGCTCAAGCAGGAAACCCTATACCATTTCAGACAAATGGCTGTCCAGTTTCTTCTTAAAAACGTCCAGTGTTGGCGCATTCACCGCTTCTGGAGGCAGGTTGTTCCACTGGTTAATTGTTCTAACTGTCAGGAAGTTTCTCCTTAGTTCTAGGTTGCTTCTCTCCTTGATTAGTTTCCATCCGCTGCTTCTTGTCCTGCCTTCAGGGACTTTGGAGAATAGCTTGGCTCCCTCTTCTTTGGGGCAGCCCCTGAGATACTGGAACACTGCTACCATGTCCCCCCTCGTCCTTCTCTTCGTTAAACGTCCTTCTCTTTGTAAATGCCATTTATGTGGCAATTCTGTGCTAGCTTAGAAAGCTTTGGGAAAATACCGTTCACGACTCAATCTTGAAAAATATCTCATTTAACTTGGACTACGTTTGATGCGGTATCTAAATCCGAAGCAACCGCCCCCCCATCCACTCCAGCCCAATTCAACAGGCCCAGCTAATCTTCAACCAGAAAATATGGTTAGCGCCTTCTTGGAAAAAGGTGTGACCTGCTTTACATTATAACCGTAATCAGCCTACAATTGAGTCCCCAAATAAAGTCAACACCCATAAAATTGCAGCGCCTACAAAGCAGAAAATTGCATCGTTTTTAAACCGTCAAAGCATCTGAAAGCTCTGAGTTGATAATATGTTAACGCCAGGACAGGAAGGAACAGCTGCTATTTTATTTAGATCTGGCTGGCGGTGGGAAAAAAAGAGAGAATGTTTTCAGACATTGCGAAATGCTTACCTGGTTAGGAACAATCGTAAAATGTATTAGGAAGAAAGCTTTTAGTGGAAATCCGCTCTGTTAGCTCAACAACCCCAAGCCCAGAGTCGCTTTTGATAAGTGAGGACAATTAACCAGTGGAACAACTTGCCATCAGAAAACGTGGACGCTCT
>NW_015401340.1:0-4965 GCF_001527695.2 Protobothrops mucrosquamatus
TCTAAGAAAGGTAGGAAATAACAGTCTTAAAGTAAAAAAAAAAAACAGTAAGAAACTGTTAAATACCAGTATGCTTCTTGTCAAGGTATATGTGTGACCTGAGAAACCCTTCAGCACAAGTCTGAGGATGGGTTGTAGCAGGTAATGAAAAAACTGGAAAACAAGTATGGACTCCTTGCATATAAACAAAACCTGACACTTTTCAGCGCAAGTCTGAGAATGGGTTGCACCAGGCAGCAAAGGCTGGAAAAACCAGAACGGTTCCCTGCCAAGGAGTTAGGCCTTAGCCCCTTCAGCACAAGTCTGAGGATGGGTTGTATCATCTTATGAGGACTGGAAGGTCAACCTGGGCACCTTTTGAAATAGACTAGGCCTGAGACCCTTCAGAACAAGTCTGAGGATGGGTCTGGAACAGGCTAGGAGCTGAGGTCCAGTGTGGAATTGCAGAAGCTGGTAAGACCAGTATAGAGCTCCTTGTAAAAAAAAACTGTGGGACACAGTAGATTATAATTAGGACCTTAGTAGGCAGTAGAGGTGAGGGAAGATCAACTCCCAATGAAAGACAATTTAATACACGATTGCAATATATTGCCAGAGGCAATGACAAATAGATGTGACTGGGAATAATGCTTGGAGATTGACTCCACTAGTTCTGCCCTCCCCATAAAAAGGGGGGGGAACTGATCCAGCCACTGGTAGCACCAGAATGTTAATTTAACTCTAAAACTCCCTTTGTTACTGATGAAGGAATTTTAGAAAACTAAACTGTGCAATAATTTTTTTTCAAAATGGCGGCCGCCAGACACGTGGCGATAAAACTGCTGTCCTATGCCAGCCCTGCAGTGCAGGCCTCAAATACAAAATGGCGGATACCAGCCATGTGACTCTCTGCAGTGCAAAGGATCAGCCCAAAGCAAACAAAAATGGCGGCCGTCAGCCACGAGGCAAATCCTTGGTAGCCCGATCGTCCGGAGAAGCTCAGAACGATCAACTGTTGTTTGGGGCTTCCGCGGCAGTTTCACGCTCCCCCGAAGCGATCAGAAACCTCCGTGGCTCTTCAAAGCCTCGCAGGCAGTAAATAAACAACTTTCCCAGCGAGGCCCCAGTTCGGGATGAATTTGCCGTCACCCGGGCCTCCGCGGAGATCCGCCGATCAGCTGGATCGAACGGAAGGCTACGCAACTCCCCAAAAACTCCGCAGGCACCAACGAAAAAACAAAGAAACAAAGAAAAAGCCTCTGGCTGAAATTGCAAACCCCTCCAAGCCCTTAATGCCCCAACCGGAGAAGAAACACAAACCTCGAGCTGAGGCTGCAATCGTCAGTGGAACGCAAGTAAAAAGGAAGGGAATCGGAGGGGGGGAGGACCCGAGGGAATAAGGTCTTAAAGGGGAATGGAAGGATAATCCACTGATAGGGAATTTAAATTTTTCTAAATAAAACCTGAGTCTGGAGAGAAGAACCAACGCATCTTGTCTGGGTAAAAGACTAAGTCGGAACTGGGCAAAGGTGACCCGGCAAGAGGCGTGGCTATCTCTCAGACTTAGTCTAATTGAGTAGAAGGGACTTCAGGAAACCCAATCATGTGGATTATCCATCCATCATGCTGGAGAATAGTAAATGTGCTTTGGAGAGGGGGACTGATATAATTAATCTACTCCTTTTTAATTTCTTACTGTGTTCAAAATTATGAAAATTCTTATGTTTCAAAAAGAACAATTCAATTCTCTTTAAGAGATAATACATATCATTTTCAACGATCAAAACAAAGACTTCATAATAGAACCAAATGAATGCAGGATCAGAACTGGTTTCAGATCTATCTTATCTTTGGTAAATAAGTTGACTAGAGCCAAGGAAGTACAAATGGATTACCATGCTCTCCAATATATGTGTGGGGGCGTGGGTATGGATAGCATAGTGCAGAGGTTCCCAACCTTTTGGGCACCAGGAACCGGTTCTATGGAGAGAGGTTTTTCCATGCACCGGAGGATGGATGGTTTTATGTGCTGCCTGCATCCCGTGGATGGGGCTTTGCTTGTTGTGTGCATCAGGGATTGGTTCCGTGGAGAGAGGTTTTTCCGTGGACTGGAGAGTACGTGATTTTGTGTGCTGCCTGCATCTCGCAGATGGGGCTTTGTCTGTTTGTGCGAATCCATTACTAGCATGCTGCGGACCAGTACTGGTCCGCAGACTAGGGGTTGGGGACCCCTGATGTAAGAGACCAAGATTAGAATCCTGGCTGGTCTTTGGGCAAAGGTTCCCTAACGCTTACCTGCATATCTCGGATATGAGAATGACATGGACTAAGAACCACAATTAGATGTTGACCAAATTAACAAGGTCTGCATCAAATTCTGGGGACTAGAACAATCTACTGGAACAAACCATACATAAAAGAAACCAAGAGAACTCAGAAGTGATGAAATGCTACCACAACAGTAAACCTAACTGTAGGGAATATATGAAATGTATGAGGGAATTATGGATCAACAGAAGACGTATAGCCACACTAACTCAGAAACAGCTAGTTACTCAACCCTTCAACAAAGTGAAGTTAAGAGGAAGTGCTGAGGTCCTTGGTGCTCTCTGAGTTTGGTTGTTTTCTTGCAAATATTTTATTACCAAACTAGGTAACATCATTAGTGTTAGTTAGGAATGGGGTTTGCTCTCATTTTATATTCTAGTACCTTGCCCTGTCAGTGTTAATATGAATGGTTTTCCATAGGACTTCCCACAGAGAGCCTAGAAAGAATCAGATAAACTATCATACCACAGACCAGAAGATGAGAACAAACCCAATTACAAAAAGAACGTCCAAGCTATTCTTCACCCTACCAGCAAACAAATGCTGACTCATTGTTATCATGGACAGATCACAATTTATATAAAAAGCAAAAGAATTAGTACAAGACAAACTTACATCCCAGTGAACACCAATCCAATGCAAAAACTAGAGAATGGATCAAGAGAATTCTTGGTAATCTCTCCAAGAAAGGTAAAATCACGAAATATCAGTGGCAGATGAAAAGTAGTGAACCTGTACTCCCATGCTTCCATGGATGTCCCAAAATGCACAAGCCAGATATATCTCTCCATCCAAATATATCATTACCATTGGACCCCAACATACAACATCAACAAAGAATTAACAAAAAAGTTTGGACACTTCACAGAGGCATGCAAATAATTAACTCCCTACTACACTGCTTCCAAAGAATCAAAGATGTGACCATAGATAAAGATGAAATCAGGGTCTCACTTGATGTCACAGAACTTTTTACCTCCATAGACCCAGAATTAGCCAAAGAATCCATGGCAGCACTACAACACGCCAGACTTAACCAAATATACCAAAATTTAAATACCTAGAATCCTGGATACATACAATTAAAGTATGGATCCAATATGCAGATAACATCTTTGCCATAATAAAAAAGAACCAACTAGAGAACACACACAAAACCATCAACATCTTCAAAGGAATAAAAATTCACAAGGAAAGGAAAAACAAACAAAACACACTATCCTTCCTGGATATCTCCACCAGCAGAGGCAGTGATGGCAAATTAGAAACACAACTCTATCATAAAACTACTCATACCAATCAGTTGTACCACTACTACTGAACATCAGAAAAAGAAATAGATCATCTACACATCTTCCAAAAAATGGATATCCACCTAACTTTATCAAAATGTGGCTGACCACTCAATTCAATATAGCACAACCAATGCAAGCTGTGAAAAAGATAACACTGCCATATATTAAAAACTTCTCAGAAACTTCCAACTTATTACAACCACATGGCATCACCATAGTACTCCAAAACATCCTAAGAAAACCAAAAGACCCAGCAGCCCTAGAAGGAAAAACAGAAGTCATCTACAACATACAGTATGAGGACTGCAACAGCCACTATGTAGGATAAACAGGCAGAAGACTAGCATAGCACATCCAGTAACATCAACTAGCAGTTAGAAGACATGATGAAAACTTCTTAATGTCACAACACATGGACATACTTAAATACAGTTTTAACTATGAGCATCCTAGATCAAGCAATGTCCAAAAAACGCTAGATCAGCGGTTCTCAACCTATGGGTCGCGACCCCATTTGGGGTCGATCGACCATTTCACGGGGATCGCCAAGCAAGGCTGTCCGCCATTTTTTTGTCCGCCATTTTTTCCCCTTTTCCGGCGGGTGCCTTACCTCCCTTGGGCTGGGCCAGCTGGTGGTCGGCCTGCTCCGTCTCTACCGCTTGCCAGCTACGCCTCGGCCAGCGCAGGGGGCGGAACCATGCATGCGCGGCGCTCCCGGGCAGGGAAAGTCCTCGACTTACGACCGGTTGGGTAGTCCTCAACTTACGACCGGTTTAGTCCTCGACTTACAACCGGTTTAGTTCTCGACTTACGACCAGTTTAGTCCTCGACTTACGACCGGTTGGGGGTCGCAGCATTAAAAAGGTTGAGAACCACTGAGCTAGATGATTCCTGGAAGCCTGGCACTCAGTCAAATTGGCCATCAACAAGCACAAACATAATAAACAACAAACATACCATTCAAAAAAGACAATCCAAAGGCCAAAAAGAAAACAAAAAGGCCAAAACACCTCCTTACCAACAATCATTTCATTTTCATTTCATTTTATTATATTTATACCCCGCCCTTCTCCCGTAGGACTCAGGGCGGCTTACAGCCAGTTAAAAACAGTTTAATACAATACAATACAAAGTTTTAAAAAATCATTAAAAATAAATATTTAGATCGGCCGCTTCTACTAAAATTTGGCTAAAACCAATTTAAAATACCCCTAGGCCAGTCCTGCCCGCTGAAACAACCAGGTCTTAAGGGCGCGGCGGAAGGAGGGGAGATCCGGAATCACCCGGATCTCTGGGGGCAGCTCGTTCCAGAGGGTGGGTGCTCCGACAGAGAAGGCCCTTGCCCTGGGGGTCGCCAGCCGAC
>NW_015401341.1:0-4964 GCF_001527695.2 Protobothrops mucrosquamatus
TTCAGTAAATTTATTTGTGCCTCTTTTAGCATGGAGTGCAAAATAAGATGGAAAACGAAGTCCACATATGAAATAGCAAGAGTTATTTAGGACTCTACTTTTGTGCTACTTTTTTGTCATTTAAAAGTTAAGTCCTAAATTACTCTTGGTTTTTTTATATGGCTTAATTAATGAGTATTGGCACTAGTTAAACTGGCAAAGATACTAGATGGCTTACATTAACAAGATTGCCTGGTTCCTGTCTCAAGCAAAACACAAATAGAAGTCTTGTGTTCCCTCTGATTATATTATCTTAATATTACCTTCCTTGGCTATGCCCTAATAAGTTTATTTTGAAATTTATCCCAGAATGCAAGCATGTTGAATTTCACTTAAAATCTTATCAAGGGATATGTTTTGGCAATAGCCATGGTGCACTGAGAACAAATTTCAGACAACAACTCTTTCTGCTGTGGGAAATTGAAACAGAGATGCTGTTTCCTTAGAAATATGTTAAGTGTTTGGGTCTCTTCCATTCTATGTTCAATATGCCCTGAATCTTAAATTGGTACAGCAACTAGAATTGCCAAATTTGAAATTACAAATAGCTTCGGATGCACTCAGAACTGCTGTTGTAATGTTTTCCATCTGTATGCTTAGGACTGTGGAAAGAATATTCCTAATCTTACTCTGACTTGTAAAATGAATGAGATAACTCTCTTTATGATTTGGAAAATGAATAACTCTCTTTTTTTAAAGGTAGAAATTATATAAATCAAGTGTACCAGCTTTCAAATGTGAATCATATTTGATCTTGACTCTCTGATAGAGCCAACCAAAACCTACCATGGACTGCTAAGTTTTGATGTGTCTGTAGCAATAGCACAGTCTTTAATCCTTATTGAATAAATAACTTTGCAAAGTATTTAAGTTAAAAGTCCCCACTCTTAATTTTTGTAGATCAATCCAAGGAGTTAGGCTGCTTCTAAAATGCTGTTGTCATTCTGTTGCTAACTATTCTGTTTGCTAAACTGAACTAGGCAACATAAACGGTTCCTTGGCCCAAATGATTGTTACTTGATGTCTGTTGCCTCACAAAATAATTTTAACGAATGTAGATTGATATATGCAACCGCATCTGAGTTCCCTGAAGCTAGTATTCTGGATAAGATGCCAAGAGTTTGGAAGCCTTAAATATTAATTCATGATGAGTCAGGGATGCTTGCAGAAAAAATCAGTGCATGGATGATCACATTCTTCATTGAGAAAAACAACTGATAAATAGATGTGATCAATAAAGACAAAAATCACTCGTCAGAAAGGTTCAATTTTAATCATTTGCATCACTATTGGGCATATTCATAACTTCTAATAGTTCTTTTTTTTAGAACTAAGCAAATTTTTAAAAATAATATCTTTAGTTTGCAAAAGTAGGTATACACATCGTAAAGCAATTTTTAAACTGATTTCCACCAGCAAAAACTTTTATTTGGCATGAAAAAAGATTCATACTTCTGAAATAATGAGATGGCCCATCTTCACTTCAATTAATCAATTATGAATGTTTGGAAAGCTTTTTTGTTCATTACCAAACAGGATTTTAAATTGTTTTAATAAACTTGTTAAATTTTGTTCAACAAAACTACCAAAGTAATATTTCAGATGAGACACGAACATTTCTGACTTTCTGGATTCATTTTATGTATAGCATGTCAAGAATATTTGAAAATGTTTTTAAACCGTTGCTTTTTTTTTTTTTACTCACCTCTCTCTCTTTCTCTCTCCTTTATCCCTCAGGTGGGGACCAGGGACTGTTGAACACTTTCTTCAGCAGTTGGGCAACTACAGATATTAGCAAGCATCTCCCGTTTATTTATAACTTAAGCAGTATTTCTATTTACTCCTACCTCCCAGCATTTAAAGCGTAAGTAGATGGTTATGCATGCAGACAAAGTAGGCTGAACTATTAAATATGTATGATTTGATATTCATTCCGTGTCACTACTGCTTCCAGACTCAAATAGTGTGAGAGGAATTATACTATTTGCTCTTGATGGCAAGGCAAAGACCCCAACAGCTAAAATAGAATAAAACAATTGACACATTTATAATGAGTCTTATAATAAGTGACACTCATCTGTATCCAACTTTAGTTGGTATCAGGTTTTTTTCCAGAATGAATAATACGAATTAGATGGTTATATTAAAATCACTGTAATATTATGCTATCACTCCTTTGTTTCATCTCAGCAGAATAAGCCAGCAAAATTTAAAAGGACTATTAGTTACCTATCATCACAGCTCTTTGAGTGATTATCTATGAATTTATGCCACTGCACAGAACCCCACTGAAGTTATATGAATTCACAGATGACTATTCAAAGACTTGCAATTATAGATAAGAAATCAGCTCTTTACTGTATTGTCAGTGATTCACATAAGAAAGACTAGCAAGCTTTTAAGCTGGAGGAAGACCAGCACAACGTCAGTAATGCAGAACCCAAGACTGCTTGTGCAGTAAGTGTAGATCAGAACATGGCTGTTTAGCCAATAAATTGGCTAATAAATTTGTTCCCAGAGACACTTGTCTGAGATGGGCAGTTATAGAAATTGAATAAATACATAAATTGCGAAGCTCAATCTGATTATTATGAAATGCTGAAGGGAAAGACCACACCCTTTAAAAGGTCATTGGAATACAAGTGTTCATCTAAGCAAAACTATCCTATATTGTAAAAAACAAAAGCATGATGACCATGTAAAGAATGAACCCATGTTTTGATGGCTCTAAAAGCTGGGAGAATTTAGGCAAGATATCTTGACCAAATGCAAGATCAAGATTGATTTTGGAACACGGGCCTTTGCAAATGTTTATGTAACTGAGAAGAAAATCAAGGCATGCCAAGCTGAAATAAAAAAGTGGAAATATCTCACAGTAGCATCTGGAAGAAAGAATAGTTCTGTGGATGAAATAGTGACATTTAATCTGTCTGTTATGTGAGCAGCAAAAGGCACAATTAGTTGACAGTGTTAGAAGAAAGTATTGTAGCAGAAAGGTTGGTTAACTCTTATATTTTGGGGAGTTATTCCAGAAATATCTTCGGAGATTGTGAAAGATTACTGCTAAGGACCTATGATCTATCCTAAAAAGACAAAAAGTAAAACTGACTGAAAGCAATGATATCTTTCAAAAGTACACTGGACATAAGAGCTGTGATTGGTACTTCAGCGTGCTGAAAAGGAAGGAGTGAATTTCAGGTATTCTGATGTAAAAGATGTTTTGGAAGAATAAATCTTTAGGAAGGCTTGCCTAGAATTCCCCATCTTAGATAATTCTCTTGCCTGAAGAGTTGATGGTGAAGACTGGACAGTACTAACTGGATCTGGTTAAAAATGGTCATTATGGAGAAGAACTCAGTGCATCTGAATTATGAAGACATTGGAATTTCTTTCTTTGCTCAGCAGGATAACTCTCTTAGAAGGTTTAATAGGCAAATTTGGACCTGTAAAGGTCAAATTTGCTGCCGCTGATTGTAAATAGGTGTTGGTGGATCTTCTGGAGCTGATGGATTTGATCAATTTACTAAAAAAAAATTAAAAAACCAAGAGACAGTTCCTGGGATATAGTAGAGGGCTAGGAAGAAGATATATAGTTTTATAAGGTCAGAAACCCCAGAATGTATATGCCTATTTAAAAAGAGAAGCTCATTTCACTTACGAAAAGAGGCCCTTAAGTCAAATGCTATTTTTGTCCCATGTTTTAGCTGAAACCTTTAAAAGGGGCTTTTTTAATATTTGGATTTCAATGGCACAATCTCAGGATGGTCTTGGTGCCATAAAATGGAGACTATGGCAATGTCTTACTTTCTTCTCTGAAACAACCTACCTTGGTAGCATGTTCATTTCTGAAGTATTCATGTTTCGTATTAAACTCTGTTTGCGATATCTTACATCTCAGGGAAAGCCAAATAAATCTCTTTAAATTCTGCCACTTATAAGATCCAGAAGTAAGTGTGCAGTAGGAACAAGTCTCTAGGCAACATTGAATGATGATGAGTTTATAGAACAGCTGACATAATCACTGTTTTCATTGATTAAGGTTCAACATAAGGTGTCTTATGATCTGAGCGTCAGGTTAAAATTAGAGCCTTTATTTTGGGATCTTCATGCAAACTGGAATGAATACATTGTACTCAGTGGCTGGTGGAAAGTGTCTGGCTTGGTGAATGGAATTGTGATGTAATTATGATTGCAAGCAGCTCCTCTTACATGAAGCGTTCTACAAAGAATCCTACATTCAGGTTTGCGCTACATGGAGTCCTTCAGTTCCATTCTTGCAGCTCTTGGTGGCATTCTGGCCATGATTGGTGAAATTTTATAGCATGAGTTTCTTCCACTTTGAAGTAGGAAACAAAGTGCAAATGAAATATAAGCTCATTAATAAGGTAAATCATAGTTAAAAAAATTAAAATCTGACCAGATTCCTTCTCAGTCCTACCCAAATTTTAAGCATGGCCATGCCTGATACCAGCATACCATTAGAGCAGGATAATCAACTATGCCAAATGCAACAGCTCCTGGAATCAGCTTAAATTTTGTTATGGTCACACTGAATGCTTTTTAAAAATGGAGAATGTATTTAACAGACATAGGTGTGAACTCAAAATTTAAAACAAAGTATTTTTGTACAATAACAAAGAGATTAAAATAGCTTATTTAGGGGGATGTTTTACTCAGGAAAAAAGATGGTGAGTGTTGAATGTCAATGAACCATGCATAAAATAATTAATTTATTAAATAACACATCAAATCAACTTGTTTTTCACATACAATATTTAAGACATCTTGTAGAACTGGTTTTCTTTCATGTTCAATTTCAAACACTCCTTGTTCTATTATGCTGTCTATCAAATTAATAAAGGAACTCAGGATCATGCACTTAATAGTTACATACTTTACTAAGACTTGTTGACCTGCTAGTATTT
>NW_015401342.1:0-4963 GCF_001527695.2 Protobothrops mucrosquamatus
TTTCTTTGTCAATAATATAATACAATACTATGGTCTATCCTGAAGGTCTAAGAAGGAGGGTGAAGTTACTAAAGGAAACCAGCCCACAAGTCTGCAGAAACAGAAACAACATTACACAAGTATACGAACAACATCTGTTCCATTACGTTTGGACTTGACAATTGGACGCACCCTTTTTCCTAAAGTCTTCGCATAGTTTTCTCCTATTCACATTTTGAAAACTTGTCAAGGAAGTCTCATATTATCCACTTTGGAAGCAACATTGGGCCAATTTTTGTCCTTTTAGCCAAGAGGGAGAATTTAAAAAAATAAAATAAAATCCAAGCACAATAAGGGAAAAAAAAATCTAGGGAAGACTAAGGACGGAGGCTTTAATTGTTCTTCTTTAAAGAAAATAAGGGAGGAAGGAAAGGAAAAGAGATCAGATCTCATATCAACAAAAGGCACTTTTTAATACATAGGAATGGCACGTAGAAGATCAAAAGTGATATCAAACCGTATGTAACACCAAATTAGCCTGGGGGGTGGGCTGCTGTGGCAGTGTTTACAAATTTTCAGGACCTCAAAGAAAAGGGGATGTCATTGTTCACTCAGCTCTTGTGTCATGCAATCTCTCTCTCTCACACACACACCCAAGAGAAGTTTGCCAAGGGACAAAACAATGTCAGTTACACAAGGGAAGAATGCAAATAAATCTCTGCGGTCATAACAAGACACAGCAGCTGGAAGGGATCCGGATTTGAGCACATGGATTCGATTCCAGCTATCCCCACACAGCAAAGGAACACGGCTCAGGAACCGATGCCAAACAATTCCACAAACTGCAGATTACACAACACCCTGATGTCCAGTGCATTTCTGCTCCCGAGGTAAAGCCTGCTAAATCTAACCTAAACTCTGAATAAACATGATTTAACAGAATAACAGATTTGGAAGGGATCTTGGAGATCATCTATTCCAACCCCCTGCTCAGGCAGGAAACCCTATACCATTTCAGACAAATGGCTGTCCAGTCTCTTCTTTAAAACTTCCAGTGTTGGAGCATTCAAAACTTCTGGAGGCAGGTTGTTCCACTGGTTAATTGTTCTGTCAGGAAGTCTCTCCTTAGTTCTAGGTTGCTTCCCTCCTTGATTAGTTTCCATCCGTCGCTTCTTGTCCATTTGTTTATTCAAATGCAGGTAGTCATCTTACAATTGATCCCATAATTTTGGTTGCTAAGTGAGACAGTTGTTAAGTGAATTTTCCCTCTGTTATGACTTTTCTTGCCTCAGTTGCGAAGTGAATCACTGCAGTGGTTAAATTAGTAAATTGTTAAGTGAATCGGGCTTCCCTGCTGACTTTTGATTGTCAGGTCACAAGAGGAGAATCACATGACCCGGGACGCTGCAACTGTCATAAATATGAAACCAGTTGCCAAACATCCAAATTTTGATCACGTGACCATGGGGATGCTGCAACGCCCGTCATTGTGAAAAACGGTCATAAGTCGTTTTTTTCGGTGTGGTTGCAACTTCAAATGCTCACTAAATGAATTGTTGTAAGTCGAGGACTACTTGCAACAAGAAGTAAGGGATGGAAACTTATCAAGGAGAGAAGCAACCTGGAACTAAAGAGAAACTTCCTGACAATGAGAACAATCAACCAGTGGAACGACCTGCCTCCAGAAGTTGTGGGTGCTCCAACACTGGAGGTTGCTAAGAAAAGATTGGACAGCCATTTGTCTGAAATGGTATAATAGGGTCTCTACTTGAACAGGGGGTTGGACTAGAAGATCTCCAAGGCAGAAAGCATTTTTAGCACCTCATAAATACAGATAGAGAGAGAAGAGAGAGTCAACCGATTCTCCAAAGCACCTGAAGGCAGGACAAGAAGCAACGGATGGAAACCAATCAAGGAGAGAAGCAACCTGGAACTAAGGAGAAACTTCCTGACAGTGAGAACAATCAATCAGTGGAATGGCTTGCCTCCAGAAGCTGTGGGTACTCCAACACTGGAGATTTCTAAGAAGAGATTGGACAGCCATTTGCCCGAAATGGTATAATATAATCCCCTGCTTGAACAGGGGATTGAACTAGAAGACCTCCAAGGTTGACAGCATTTTTAGCACCTCATAAATACAGGTAGAGAGAGAAGAGAGAGTCAACCGATTCTCCAAAGCTCTTGATGGCAGGACAAGAAGCAATGGATGGGAACTAATCAAGGAGAGAAGCAATCTGGAATTAAGGAGAAATTTCATGACAGGGAGAACAATTAATCAGTGGAATGACCTGCCTCCAGAAGTTGTGGGTGCTTCAACACTGGAGGTTTTTAAGAAGAAATTAAGACAGCCATTTGTCCAGAATGGTACAGGGCAGGGGTCCCCAACCCCCGGACTGTGGACCGGTACCATGCCAATAACTGGTCTGCAGAAACAAGCAAAGCCCCATCCATGGGATGCAGGCAGCACACAAAACCACACACTCTCCGGTCCTTAGAAAAACCTTGCTCCACGAAACTGGTCCCTGGTGCCCAAAAGGTTGGGGACCTCTGGTATAGGGTCTCCTGACTGTTGGATTAGATGACCTCTCCAAGGGTCCCTTGTTAATAACTCTGTTGTTCTGTTTTTGCATTTGAGCCTTGAATTGACTTGATATTGGGTCGAATTGATATGGGGCAGAACGCAGATGAATAAAAGCTGGCCTCCTCATTCTTGCTGAATCATTGCCCCCACCCTTCGAAGGAGCTATGGGGAGAAAGACCTCACAGCCTCCTGGGCGTCGATCCTAAAGAGACGAGTGTGAAAAGCTTCACTGGTTCCCAATGAAAGCGATTCCAACTTTGGCTTCTCACCAGGACGGACTTAACTGGAGGATGAAAAGCTGCAGTGTTAGCCCGAAGAATGAAAGGAACTTCGTCTGCCCAACAAACTTTCTAATTTTTTTCACCCCTCTTCTCTCTCTCTCTCTCTCTCTCTCTCTCTCTCTCTCTCTCTCAAGAGTATAAACACAACATGGGATTTTGTTTCAAGAGTCAAAAGTTTGGCAAAAGTTTCTTCTCCGAGGATCAGACATTTTCAAAGTCAGCAGGAGAAGAACAAATCAGAACCACAGAGGCCCATCTAACTTGGAATGCCGGTCTATGCCGGGGCTCCTCAACCTCAGAGACTTTAAGATGTTGGACTTCAAGTCCCAGAATTCCTCAGCCAACCGGGGAATTCTGGGAGTTGAAGTCTACATATCTTAAAAGTTGCCAAGGTTGGCCTCACCCCCCCCCCCCCGGTCATCTTGCTCGGTATGATCTTCCATCTTGCTTGGTTATGGTCTATAGAAGTGGTCCTTGACTTATGACCACAGTAGGAACCAGAATTTCCATTGCTAAGCAAGGCGGTTATTAAGTGAGCATCGCCTGACTTTACTCTCTTCTTTGCCACCGTTGTTAAGTGAATCGGTGCGGTTCAGTGAATCGTGTGGGTTGTTAAGTGAAACTATCTTCACACACACACACACAGAGAGAGAGAGAGAGAGAGAGAGAGAGAGAGAGAGAGAGAGAGAGAGAGAGAGAGAGAGAGAGAGAGCAGTTGTTGTTGTTGTTGTTGTTAGTTGCGAAGTCTTGTCCGACCCATCGCGACCCCATGGACAATGTTCCTCCAGGCCTTCCTGTCCTCTACCATCTTCTGGAGTCCATTTAAGCTCACGCCTACTGCTTCAGTGACTCCATCCAGCCACCTCACTCTCTGTCGTCCCCTTCTTCTCTTGCCCTCAATCTTTCCCAGCATTAGACCCTTCTCCAGTGAGTCCTTCCTTCTCATTAGGTGGCCAAAGTACTTGAGTTTCAACTTCAGGATCTGGCCTTCTAAAGAGCAGTCAGGGTTGATCTCCTCTAGGACTGACCGGTTTGATCGCCTTGCAGTCCAGGGGACTCGCAGGAGTCTTCTCCAGCACCATAGTTCAAAGGCCTCAATTCTTTGGCGCTCAGTCTTTCTTATGGTCCAGCTTTCACAGCCATACATGTCACTTTTTTCAGTGCCTTTGTAACGATGAATGGTCACTAAACAAATTGTTGTAAGGTGAGGACTACCTGTAGCGCCAGGAGTTCAGCCTTTCCAGCCTTACCTGAAGAAATCTAAGATCTGCTAGTGTTATCATCAAGTAGCTCAGCCTATAGGCTATTATATTACTGACTAGACGTTTGAATATGGTGGAGAGTAGATAATTGCTAGAAATAGTAGTATTATCATAATTAGAAAGGTAAGATTTGTAATTAGAATATTAGATTTTGGTATGAGAAGGAAAACAGGAAAATGCTAAGAAGTTTGAATAAGGGAAGCTTTTGGTTACCGAAATATAACTTACTTTGATATTATAAACAATAAAGAACTTTTGCATACTGCATCCAGTTTTGGTCACCACGATGTAAAAAAGATGTTGAGACTCTGGAAAGAGAGCAGAGAAGAGCAACAAAGATGATTAGAGGACTGGAGGCTAAAACATATAAGGAACCGCTGCTGGAATTGGGTATGTCTAGTTTAATGAAGAGAAGGACGAGGGGGGACATGATAGCAGTCTTCCAGTATCTCAGGGGCTGCCACAAAGAAGAGGGAGTCAAGCTATTCTCCAAGGCGCCTGAAGGCAGGACGAGAAGCAACGGATGGAAACTGATCAAGGAGAGAAGCAACCTAGAACTAAGGAGAAACTTCCTGACAGTTAGAACAATTAACCAGTGGAACAACCTGCCTCCAGAAGCGGTGAATGCTCTAACACTGGAAGTTTTTAAGAAGAGACTGGACAGCCATTTGTCTGAAATGGTATAGGGTTTCCTGCCTAAGCAGGGGGTTGGACTAAATGACCTCCAAGGTCCCTTCCAACTTTATTATTATCTTTTATTCATTAGATATGAACCTCAGTCAACTGAACATTCAAATTGGCTGGCGCTAATGGTTGACACGGGTTGCTACCAGCATCCTATTATTGTTGTTGTTGTTGTT
>NW_015401343.1:0-4963 GCF_001527695.2 Protobothrops mucrosquamatus
AGGGGAGGGGAGGAGAGGAGAAGAGAAGAGAAGAGAAGAGAAGAGAAGCGAGTGGAGTGGAGAGGAGAGGAGAAGGGAAGGGAAGGGAAGGGAAGGGAAGGGAAGAGAAGAGAAGAGAAGAGAAGAGAAGAGAAGAGAAGAGAAGAGAAGAGAAGAGAAGAGAAGAGAAGAGAAGAGAGGCGAGGGGAATGGAGTGGAGTGGAGTGGAGAGGAGAGGAGAGGAGAAGGGAAGGGAAGGGAAGGGAAGGGAAGAGAAGAGAAGAGAAGAGAAGAGAAGAGAAGAGAAGAGAAGAGAAGAGAAGAGAAGAGAAGAGAAGAGAAGAGAAGAGAAGAAGAGAAGATTCTTCTTAACTCCAACAAGCATAATTCAAGCTTCCCTTGACAGATTGCAAAGGGAGTTTTCTACTCAGATGGCAGCTGGCTTTGAATCAACTTTATGAAAACCTCTACCTGTCTTCCTAAAATTAATGAAAACTTGTCCATCTCTTTTCCCCACCTTGCCTTCACTGCTCCATCTTCCTGTGCCAAAGACATCATAAGGAGTTTTCAACATGGCCTGGCTTTCCAGTAGGACCTGGTGTCTTCTGATGAGGCGTCTATTTTTAGCAGCTGGTTTCTGCCAAAGATCTGAATTCTAATTTACTGGAGCTTGTTGCAGAGTTGTTCCAATTAGCCTTAAGCATGGTTCACTCCCAGCAGGATTAAACCTGGAACTTTGTAGCTTGAAGGGAAATCTATACTCTGTCCTTTTGGCCAGAAAAAAAGGGGGGGGTTTCCAATAAATGAGTTGCCCCAGCCATGACTCTATCTATATAGGCTCCAATTCTTTTGCAATTAAATTGAAACGAATGCAATTGGGAAAAGCTTTCTTTAAAAAAAAAAAAAAAACTCTCCAGAAGAGACAATTAGGAATGCATTACATCGTTTGCAAGTTAGGGGAAACGGATGTGATTATTATAAGAAAATTCATCTCATTTTCAGATGAACGTAGCATCCTTTTGGCTTTCCCAGATAGAGGAAATTACAGGTAGTCCTCAACTTACGACCACAACTGAGCCCAAAATTTCTGCTGCTAAGCGAGACAGTTGTTACATGAATATTGCCCCGTTTTATGACCTTTCTTGCCACCGTTGTTAAGTGAATCACTGCGGTTGTTAAGTTAGTAACACGGTTGTTAAGTGAATCTGGCTTCCCTCCATTGACTTTGCTTGTCAGAAGGTCGCAAAAGGGGATCACGTGACCCCCCCCCGGAACACTGCAACTGTCATAAATGTGAGTCAGTTGCCCAGTGTCTGAATTTTGACCACGTGACTACGGGGATGCTGCGACGGTCGTGTGAAAAACGGTCATGAGTCACTTTTTTTTACTACTGTTGTAACTTCAAACCGTCACTAAATGAACTGTTGCAAGTCAAAGGCTGTCTGCACACTAGACTGTGGAACACAGCTGGATTTTGACATAAGTTAAAAAAAATCTATTCTGAAAATGAAAATGATTCTTCCATGACTTTTCTATGAAAGGGAGGGTCAAACCACTTCTCAACTGTTGCCAAGTGTGGGAAGTCAGCCCCCCCCCAGAGAAGGAAATATTAAAAGGGCAGAAAAATATTTCCTCAAAGGATCTTAAAGAGGCAGAAAAGCATGCCCAGTTTTCTTAATAGCCCCAAGTCTCCCTCCCCCAAGCAGAAACCAGCTCTGTAGAAATGCAGCTGTAAATCATTCAGGAAGGTTGAAGCTAGAAGATTAAGAAGACAAAGACACCTAAAATCTACATACCCCACCCAAACTCCAAGACAGGACATAATAGGATTAATCCAGAGATGCCAAAGGGACACAGGTCAAAATACATGACACAGGAAATACAAAGCCTCAAACAGGAACAGGAAACAACCTCAAGAGCCCCAGAGGGTATAAAAACCCACTCCCTACATGTGCTCACTCTCTTTTCTTCCAGAGCCATCTTTCTGTCTGGCTCTCCTCTTCAATAAACTGCAACCTTCTTTCTAAAGCAGTCGCCATGTTGTTTATTCCCGGCTTGGACTGAACCACGATAAAGACTTTTCCTTCAGCCCAAGAAAAGTACTTAAATGCATCCATCAGTTCAGACTCCCAAGTCTGCACTATCTGAACATTGGTAAAACGTTTGATTGAAGCAAGTTCCTGCCTATGTTAAAACTGAGATTGATTAGGGAGATTTGGATTCCCATGCTCCCCTTTTGCAGAGCGTCGAAGCTTAACTAAATCCTTTTGATGTAATTAATTCATCTGCAACATGGGGGTTGATAGTATTTTCAGGTAATAGCCCAGGGGCCTTCCCTCTTTAACTGCATCCATGCAAGCTCTTGCATTCCTTTCTGCAACTTCACGAGATTTTGCCTTCTCAAAATATTTTGGAGCATGTAGGCATCCGAACACTGTCCAGGGCAGAGTTGAAATTTGGCTTTGGGGTGCTGTGTTGGTACCAATTCCTTTGGACACAAGTGCATTTATACCATCTTGAAAAACGATGCAATAGTTATAAGTAATCCCCGATTTAGCACCAAAATTGAGCCCACATTTCTGTTGCTAAGTGAGACAGTTGTTAAGTGAGTTTTGCCCCATTTTACGATCTTTCTTGACACAGTTTTTAAGTGAATCACTGCACTTGTAAATTAGTTACACGGTTGTTAAGTGAATCTGGATTCCCCAGATTCCCAGATTGGCTTGTCAGAAGGTCGCAAAAGGTGATCACAGGGCCCCAGGGCACTGCAACCATCATAAATAAGAGTCGGTTGCCAAGCGCCTGAATTTTGATCACATGACCAACAGTTGTAAGTGTAAAAAACGGTCATAAGTTATAAGAAGAACCAGCATGGTTGCACAAAGATCTCTCTGATAAACTGAAAGGCAAAAAGGACAAGGACAAAAAATGGAAAGAGGGACATATAACTAAGGCAGAATACCAGCAGATAGCAGATAGCCCGAATCTGCAAAGATAGCGTCAGGAAAGCAAAGGCTCAGAATGAACAAAGACTTGCAACAAAAGTCAAAGATAATAAAAAATATACTCAATTCCTGCAACTGCTCTTCATATGTTTTAGCCTCCAGCCCCCAAAGATTCTTGCAAGGTTCTGTTACTATATCCTTATAATAAATGCAGTATTAGCTTGTGTGTCTTTGGTTTCCACATCTGGAAGGCTGACAAAAGTTCCTTGTACCAGTTATTTGAATAACGTTTTCACCGAGGCTGAGTTTACAAGGCATCTTTAACTGGGCTTTAACTTGTTGGGTGAATGTGCCACCCAAATCAGTACTGAAGCCAAAGAGGAACAATGTTATTTCCAAGATGCTCTGAAGCGTTTATTTATTTATATATCAAATTAAGGGAACTATTCTCTCCCCGTCATGTTGTACATAGCAATTAATCCTCCAAGAAAATGAGACAAATTCTCCCAGGGAATGCGAAGAGCAGCTGAAAACTTTTGTTAGTAAACTCATCAGTAAGTTATGAGGATATTTCCCAAACACTGATTGGCTACAGCAGACATGTCAAACACAAGGCCCGGGGGCTGGATGCGGCCCGCGAAGTGGTTTCATGTGGCCCGCGAAGCCATTCTGGAAACAGTGAGGGAACGGCCCACGTTGCCTTGGCCCTGGCCCAGGCCAGCCGGGAGGCAATGTACAATTTTGTGGTGGCCATCTTGGCGCTTGCCCCGGTCACACCCCCTTCTGCCAGAGACCCTCAGATCTGTCCCACTCCTGCCCAGGCCCCCCATAGGCACCCTTGACGTGAATGATGTAGAACTGGCCATGCCCACCCAGTAGGCCACACCAACTCCATCCACACCCACCCATTAGGCTGCACCCACTCTGGCCACACCCACCCGGCCCCCCCAGGGCAACCACAATGCTGATGCGGCCCTCAGTGAAATTGAGTTTGACACCCCTGGGCTACAGCATATCTGCCATATGTCTAGTTCCTTAGTTGGCCTGTGGAAAGGAACCTATTGACATAATGGATCTTTCTGAATCAAAGGCTCGTAATACAGTCGACAGGATGAGAGAGGAGGGACAAGAACTCTGTACTTCCCCCATGTCAAAGTCGTCCTTGTTCACGTTAGCATGATGGTGTAGTGCCAGATCCAATAGTAATGAGCTAGAAATAGGTCAGTAGCTGATTAGGTGAATTAAAATCACACGAAAACCCGTGGAAGACCTGTCAAACCAGCTTAGGGACAGATGGTTCTGGAGAATATCTCCAAGTGGCCTAAGGGTGAAGACTCTTGCCTCCCACTCAGAAGATTGAGAGTTCAATCCTAGATAGCAGCAGATATCTCTCCTAGGGTGCAAAAAAAAATGCAGGTACTCCTCCACTTATGACCATGATTGAGCCCAAAATTTCTGTCGCTAAGCGAGCAGCTGAGTTTTGCCCGATTTTACGAAATTTCTGGCCATAGTTGTTAAGTGAATCACTGCAATTGTTAAGTTAGTACCATGGTTGTTAAGTGAATCTGGCTTCCCCATTGACTGGTGAAGCGGGCTCAGCAGCACCTCCATTTTCTGCGCCGCATGAGAAAAGCACATCTTCCTTCCCCTGTCCTGACCACTTTCTACAGGGGGACAATCGAGAGCATCCTGTCATACAGCATCAGTCTGGTTTGGAGGCATCACTGCTTCAGACAGGAAGGCGGTGCAGAGAGTGGTGAGGATGGCTGAAAAGATCATTGGCAGTTCCCTCCCTCCTATCCAGGACATAGCACAGAAGCACTGCTTGAGCAGGGTCCACAAGATTATCTGGGACACTACACATCCTCTTCATGACCCGTTTTCCTTGTTACCCTCTGGGAGGAGGGGGCTTCGTGGTATCCGTAGCAGAACATCCAGATTCAGCCATAGTTTCATTCCATACAGCATTAACCTTGTGAACTCTCAAGCTTCCTCCTTCCATTATATATTCAAGACGGACAGTATTTAATATTTATTTG
>NW_015401344.1:0-4961 GCF_001527695.2 Protobothrops mucrosquamatus
ATTTAATTCTTTACTCTCTGTCAGAAAAAAGAAATTTGGATATAAAAATATTTCGCAGTTGCGACTTGAGCCTGCTCTATGCCCCTAGTTGGGGGCGGCAAGGCAAGAGATATTGTAAAAAGAGTAAAACTGCAGTATGGCAGTTGAAAATGTCAAGGTGTTCACAATCAGACCGATCTGTCTGAACTCCCTATATATAACTCCCTATATATATATAATCACATTAAAATTACAATAAAATACAAGTTATAAGTAAAAATGGAGAAGAAAGGAGGAGAATATAAGGAGTGGGAGGAGGTAGGTAGGAACTCCTATTAGTTGATCAACCACCTCCAGTGAGATAGTCTCCCATTTGGGGCCCCAAAATGGCAGAGCCAGGTCTTCATATTCTTATGGAAAGTCAGGAGGGCAAGGGTTAATTTCACCTCAGGGAGAAAGATGTTTCAAATGGTGAGAGTATGGCACAGAAGACCCTTCTCCTAGACTCCAACAGCTGGAATTCTTTGATTGATGGGATCTGCAGCATGCCTCCTCTGCCAGCACAGGTTGAGAGGGCTTGTCTCATGGGGTGAAATGGTTCCTCAGGTAACCTGCACCCATGCCATGCAGGGCTTTATAAGTAATAACCAACACCTTGAATTCAGCCCCCTAGTGTGGTAGCCAGTGCAGCTCTTGGAACAGTGATTTAACACGGCTTACTCTAAGGGACCCCAAAGACTTCCCATACTACTGCATTCTGCACCAGATGAAGCTTTCTACCTTCTTCAAGGGTAGCCCCATGCAGAGTGCATTGCAGTAGTCCAAGTAGGAGATGACCAGGGCTTGAATGACTGAGTGCAGGGACTTCTGATCCAGGAGAAGCCTCAACTGGCAGACAACTCAAAATAGTGCAAAGGCTCTCCTAGCCATGACTGCAGGAGTCGCAAGTCCAAGACAACCACCAATTTGCAGATAGAGCCTGCGTCGGATAGTGCCACCCCATCCAGAACTAAAGATGTCAGTGTCGCAGAACTTGAGTTTCTGTGCACTGAAAGCCATTTGGCCATCACAGCCTCCAGGCACTGTGAGAGAGTAGCGCCAAGATCACTTGGATTACCAGGGCTGGAAATAAAAAGCTGAGTATCATCTGCACATTGATGACACCTCAACCCACAGTGATGAATGCTCTCACCCAGCAGCTTCATGTCAAAAAAGGAGTGGAGAGAGTACCGAGCCCTGTGGTGTGCCACAGAAGAGAGGTCATGGGCTGGATTTCTCACTCCCTATCAGCACTGATTGGGACTGACCTTGGAGAAAGGAGCCAAGTCAGCACAAGACTGTGTTTCCAACCCCAGACCCTGTAGCCGGCCCCAAAGGACATCATGACTGAATGGTGCTGAAAGATCAAGTAGAGCAAAGATGGTTGCACTATCTTCATCCTGCTCTAGACAAAGATCTATAACACTGTTCACTTGCTTATAGCCCTTTGTGTGGTATAAGTATAATCAACTATGGCTTATTCAAGAAATCATAGTTACTGTAATAGTAAATCCTAGCTAGGAAGAGAAATCATCTTTGAGACTCTGGCAATTAGGAAAAGTATAGAAAGCTAATGGAAAAAATTGCTCTTTATATATCTTTATAGAGATCATTACTGTTCCATCTAAAGTTTGCAACACAAAGTTGTTTTCAAAGTTTTGGCATTTGTGCAGCAGAAATATTTATATAATTTTTAATTTCTTAGATAAAGATTCTATGCATATGTCTTGAAAAAAACATGTACACATCAGAGTGTTCATCAGTATCTGTAATTGCATATCTTTCTCAGCCGAACACCTACTCAGTTCTTGTAAATCCTTTAAAGAAGTTGTTATTACTTTGACTGAATGTCTAATACTTATAATATTCTCCAGATAGCTGGAAGACAAATTATCCTGAGTATGAACTGGGGAGCATGATTTGTATGGGGCTTTGGAACAAGTTGATTGGCGGTGATAAATATTGAATACTTTTACATCTTTATTCAACAACAACAATGAAGCACAAGGCAAATTTCTCAGTTATACTTCACCTAATCCACCTAACTTCTAGCTATGTCTAATTCATTTGATTGAGGTTCTAACTTAACTTGATTTCAAGACCTTGAGAAAACTCCTAAAACATGCTAATTTCATAATTGTCCCATCTACCTTGGATGCCTTGACTTGACCTTTTGGATCAAAGCCTCAGAAAAAGATGTAGAGATTTCATGTTTGTCCACAAATGTATGCTAAGGTGATTGGTTCTAATAAAGGTATTCCCTGCCACTTAATTTTGAAACCATGGGTCAACATGATTTACTCAAAATAAAAAGGATCACGAAGGAGAGAGAGAGAATGTGATATAAAATTACATTTAAAAAAGGGGGATAAAAAGAGTGGAAAATTGTATCAGAAATGAAAAACTTAAAAAATTGTCTTCTTCTATTTCATATGTCAAAACTGAAACCAGAGACCAAAACCTACTTCAATTGTTAACTAATAATAGTCTATGATGGTAAATCTTATGTAATTTTTTGTTGTCTTTATATTTTGTTTTATTTGAAAGAATAAAAATTCCATTTTAAAAGGAAATAAAGAAATATAAGAAAGATATCTTTATTTTACTTCTTACATATCTCTCGGTATCTATATCACCTATCTCTAAATGTCACAAGTAAAATACTTTCTAATATCTAAAGCTATAAATGTACTTTTTTTAAAAAAAAAAGTATTCAATCACTATGAGATTATTTTGATAATCCACATATATAATCATAGCAGTTATAAGTTTCTATCTCTGCACTGTATTTTTCTTTCTTTTTCCCATCCACTCAACATCTTTAAGATTACTAAAGCATGCAAGAATCAGGATTTTTTTTTTACTTCAGAGCAAAGCACTTGTATTAAGTGGCTATTTAGGTCAATGAGCCTTGCTCTCTCTCTCTCTCTCTCTCTCTGTGTGTGTGTGTGTGTATGTGTGTGTGTGTGTAAGTGAGCACACAGAACATACAGATTTCAAATCCATATTTGACTCTGGTTGATTGCCTGGACAAGTCCCTGCAGTTTTCTTGGCAAGGTTTTTAGAAGAGATTTGCTATTGTCAGGTTTCCACAGTGGACAGAAGGTGAGCAGATCAAGATCACCCAGCTGGCTTTGTGCCTAATGTGGGGCTAGAATTCACAGTCTCCCAGTTTCTAGCCTGATGCTTTATCCATTACACGAAACTAGCCTTCCAAACTGGCTCAGCGTAGGAATCCAAAGTAGAGAATCCCTGAGAACGGTTTTTGTTTGAACACAATCAGCTACAAGGTATTTACCAGAGGATTTCATTGTGCTTTTACAATAGAAAGGAGGCTTATCTTAACATTCAGAATATTCTTTTCTCTAACTTAAAAACATTTGTCTTCCCCTCTGGGAAGACAGAGGATATCCCTGGCCTTCTGTTCAGGTATTTGAAGGGCGCTATCATATTGCCAGATGTCTTTTATCGAAACTAACTCAAAACTTGTCTTAAAACTTTTCCCACTCTTTTCCTCGGAGACTTATTTTTCACTCCCTTCATTATCTTTGTAGCTTATCTTTGAACTCACTTCACTTTGTCTGAATTTGCCTCTGAGACACACAAAAAAGAGGCTTTCAGTTGTAACTAACACCTGTCTTTCTAGGTTCTGGTGGGGCCCCAAATCTTTAGTCATTCTTCCATCCAGAATTCTTGTTCTTTCATTAGCCCTGCCTTCTGGCAGCTATTGAACCCAAAATATTAGAATGGCGACAGCAGCTTGATCAGTGATACACGGAGACTGAAAGGAGTTATGTGTATCTATAACAACAGAGGAAAAGAAGGGTTGATTTGCTGGTACTCTTAGACCTAGATGCTATTTCAATAGGATGAAAGTTCTTCTTCACAGTTCTTCCTCACAAGTCTCTGCAAACAGCACTAGAGAAAGATATACTTTAAATCTAATACAAATTACTCTTAAAGTGAAGTACCAACTCATCCCACAGCTCTTCATCTTCGGTTCATTTCAATGTGCTACCCATGTTTCAGTCTTAACTGGTCCCTAATCCAAAAGAAAAAGGAGGGGAAATTGCAGAAGAGAACATAAAGAGTGTTTTCCATAGCTGCTTGCTCTCAGCTTTTCCTGGCTTGTTTGTATGCCATGGGAACAAAAGCCAGGGCTCTATTTATCCTCTTTCTCATATACATTGGTTGTTATTGTTCTCTGAAATACTCAAAAGCTGGAATCTGTTTCCTTTATCCTGGGGAGGAGGAATTGGATTAACCCCTGAAAGCATTTAAAGAACAATGAAAGGGAGAATAAATTTCCAGGCCATCACAAGATTTTAAGAGTTACTATAAAGCTCATATAGAGGATTGGATTAAAAATGAACCTGGTCCTTCTTTGTCTGTTGTATAATTTTGTAGGTAGACACCATCCAATGTGTGCATTACTTTATGTAGACATTATGCAGGAATGCAGAAACACCACAGACATTAGGTGAAGAACTCTTGTTCTGAGGCAATCTTTGAATTGAAAGAAGGAGTCATCAGCAAACTCGGGCAAAACAGTGGGAGTGATGAACCAGTGTTTGATTCGGTAATAAACAGGAGAAAGCATAATTTAAAATAGAGAACCTGTTAGCAGGTGGTTCAACTGATTTAGATGTTTATGTTGCTCCTATTTTGGATGCAAATGGGCTCCCCAAGAAGATTCAGCTTGCAGATGGTACTAAATCTGTCATTGGCTTGATTATGTCCATTATGGTAAGAAGGTGACAAGCAATAGGGAGAAAGCAGAACTATTTAACTCGTTTTTTGCATCTGTCTTTACACAAAGGGAAAAAACAGACCAACCTATCAAAAATAGTGCCATAAAAAACAGTATAGAAACACAAGTTAAGATAGGCAAGAAAATGATAAGTGAGCATCTGTCCAGCCTAGACGAGTTCAAATCACCAGGA
>NW_015401345.1:0-4961 GCF_001527695.2 Protobothrops mucrosquamatus
ATATAAGTATATAAGCAGTGTATAAGTATATAAGTAAGTGCTAGTATATAAGTATATAAGCAGTGTATAAGTATATAAGTAAGTGCTAGTATATAAGTATATAAGCAGTGTATAAGTATATAAGTAAGTGCTAGTATATAAGTATATAAGCAGTGTATAAGTATATAAGTAAGTGCTAGTATATAAGTATATAAGCAGTATATAAGTATATAAGTAAATGCTAGTATATAAGTATATAAGCAGTGTATAAGTATATAAGTAAGTGCTAGTATATAAGTATATAAGCAGTGTATAAGTATATAAGTAAGTGCTAGTATATAAGTATATAAGCAGTGCATAAGTATATAAGTAAGTGCTAGTATATAAGTATATAAGCAGTGCATAAGTATATAAGTAAGTGCTAGTATATAAGTATATAAGCAGTATATAAGTAAGTGCTAGTATATAAGTATATAAGCAGTATATAAGTATATAAGTAAGTGCTAGTATATAAGTATATAAGCAGTATATAAGTATATAAGTAAGTGCTAGTATATAAGCAGTATATAAGTATATAAGTAAGTGCTAGTATATAAGTATATAAGCAGTATATAAGTATATAAGTATGTGCTAGTGCTCTACTTTTTCCTTCCTTCCTTCCTTCCTTCCTTCCTTCCTTCCTTCCTTCCTTCCTTCCTTCCTTCCTTCCTTCCTTCCTTCCTTCCTTCCTTCCTTCCTTCCTTCCAGTGGTTAGAATGCAGTGCCAAGCTAAATGCAAAATACGGTCGAGTGAAGTCGTTTGCTAAGTAATTGATCTGTTTTAATGCCCAGGCTATCTAATTGGTCTCTCTATTGTTTCATAGAACAATGATGAAGATGGAAAGGGGGATTGTGAGAATAAAGAAAGCGAAGAAGAGTTTGACACCGAAGCCATTGATGATTCCTCCGGACGTGACACCGAGGAAGAGACAGCCACGGAGAAGATGTTTCCAAGCCAGAAGCAAATCAAGAAACAAAACGCCCTCGGAGATAAAGGGGCCGCCCAGCTGGAGTTGCCCTATTTGTTTGCTGGTAAGAAAAACAAAAAAACCCCAATCATTTCTTTTTTGCTGCCCTGATCAATAGGCTCCGGGAAGGTCCGATCCACAACACTCCGAATAATACAAAGCAAATTGCGAAACCACAACTCTTAAAACTGAGAGGGGAGAAGCAGCCCCATGGGAAGGCCAGCTGATCTTCCACAGCCCCAACTCAGTCCAGGGGAAAAAAAAACAACAGAAGAGTGAGCAGGCTCTAGAACAGTGGTTCTCAACCTTTTTAATGCCACGACCCCAACCGGTCGTAAGTCGAGGACTAAACCGGTCATAAGTCGAGGACTAAACCGGTCGTAAGTCAAGGACTACCCAACCGGTCGTAAGTCGAGGACTTTCCCTGCCCGGGAGCGCCGCGCATGCGTGGTTCCGCCCCCTGCGCCGGCCGAGGCATAGCTGGCAAGCGGCAGAGACGGAGCAGACCGACCACCAGCTGGCCCAGCTCAAGGGAGGTAAGGCACCCACCGGAAAAGGGGGGGGAAAAATGGCGGACAAAAAAAATGGCGGACAGCCTTGCTTGGCGACCCCCGTGAAATGGTCGATCGACCCCAAATGGGGTCCCGACCCACAGGTTGAGAACCACTGCTCTAGAAGCACAAATCCGCGCGGTTTCCCCCACGAGGTTGAACATCGTTCTGTATTGTTTGCTTGTTCTGTTTCTATTTCGCCACAATCGGTGAGGCTCCGGGCAGCCTCAGTAGGTGGAGAGTCTTTAAATGTTTGAAAGTAGAAGCTGCTCTTTGCTCTGGGCTGGATGCAGAGCAGGGCATCGTACCTTATAAAAGAACGCTGCCTCCGAAATGCCACGGGGTAATGGTTTGGTCCCCTGTTCCGTGGAACGTACAAATGAATTATTTCACCGGCGACATTTGATGCCGTGTTGCGTGCTATCCTAGCATCTCTGCTCAGCGGGAGTTTTCTGCCCTAACATGCTCCTCTCACTTTGTGTAGAGCAGGGGTCTTCAAACTTGGCTTGACTTGTGGACTTCAACTCCCAGAATTCCTCAGCCAGCGTGCCTGGCTGAGGAATTCTGGGAGCTGAAGTCCACAAGTCATCAAAGGGCCACGTTTGAAGACCCCTGGTGTAGACACCTGGCCGCTTTCAGACTCGTGGACTTCAACTCCCAGAATTCCTCTGGGAGTTGAAGTCCACGAGTCTCAAAATGGCCACACTTGGAGATCTCTGGTGTAGATAACGTTCCTTCACCTAAATATACTAAGTATAATATATCTCCCAAATAATGATATAGCTGCTTTTCCATTAGTATTTCTCACAAGTATTCAAGTCTGTGCTTATTCCATGTTTTACCTGGATGGCCATTTTAAATATGAGCCAGTCGTGTGCTGCACCTGCCAAAAAAGCCAACACAGTGCTGGGCTGCATTAACAGAGAAATAGAATCAAGATCACGTGAAGTGTGAATACCACTTTACAAGGCCTTGGTAAGGCCACACTTGGAATACTGCATCCAGTTTTGGTCACCGCGATGTAAAAAAGAGGTTGAGACTCCAGAAAGAGTGCAGAGAAGAGCAACAAAGATGATTAGGGGACTGGAGGCCAAAACATACAAGGGAAGGCTGCTGGAATTGGGTCTGTCTAGTTTAATGAAGAGAAGGACGAGGGGGGACAGGATAGCAGCGTTCCAGTATCTCAGGGGCTGCCCCAAAGAAGAGGGAGTCAAGCTATTCTCCAAAGCCCCTGAAGGCAGAAGAAGCAACGGATGGAAACTAATGAAGGAGAGAAGCAACCTGGAACCAAGGAGAAACTTCCTGACAGTTAGAACAATTATCCAGTGGAACAACCTGCAAATGCTCCAACACTGGAAGTTTTTAAGAAGAGACTGGACGGCCATTTGTCTGAAATGGTACAGGGTTTCCTGCCTGAGCAGGGGGTTGGACTAGATGACCTCCAAGGTCCCTTCCAACTTTATTTTTATTATTATTATAACTATTTTCTGGAATAACTTTCTAAAGTTTCCCCAATATTTTCCATGGTTTGACCAGCACCCGAATCGTACGAGCAGCTTCAGTCTTTACTGTCGGGAAGAAGCACGGAGGAGCAAATGAGGATCATCGAGAGGATTCGGAAGACGAACCATCCCAGTCTCGCTGTAGGGAACAAAGCAAAGTTAGAAGTAAGTTTTTGCAGTCCCACGTAGAGCAGGAAGGCGTTTGGTGTTGCTGAAGCCTTTGCTGTGATTCGGGACTTCATTTGTTAATAACGTTAAAAATTACATTCCCCAGAAACTCTTCGGATTTCTTCTGGAGTACGTTGGAGAATTGGCTCGTGAGCAGCCGCCCAAAGTGAAAACGATTGACCAGCTGGTTGTGTAAGTGCGACACCTGACGCGTAGGGAGTTCGGCCTCCCAACAGCTGCTGGATTGTGCCAAGCTAAATGCAAAATACACAAGAGTTGTGGTGTAGCAAAGACGAAACTCGCTCCTTTGAATCAGCCTCTTCCGAGTGCTGTAACTGGGCTGCTTGAGGTTGCGATTGTGTTACCTGTTTCAGAATTCTTCCGGTCCAGCCCATAAAACAGTCAATCTCAGTTGTGTCACTGCTCTTGTTGAGATAAGATCAGTGGAGGGTTGGGGAGGGCAACACAGAGAGAAAAGCCACACCGGAACACCTGGTAGATAGAGATAATTGCAGGATCCAATCTGGATAGGTCACTGGGATCAAAGATTTTATCTTCCGAGCTTCCGGACTTGTGCTGGAACCCATGTTTCAGGGAAAAAGAAAGAAAAGGCATTAGCAAACCTCAATTATTATTATTTTTTTACTTTTACGTAGTAATATAAACTAGCCATTTTTATCACAGCAGACCCGTCGAATTGGTAAAACCCCAAATCAATTTTTTTCCCCACCTCAAGCACAAAGTCCAGGAGTGGTTTCCCAAGTAGAAACAAAAGTAATTGTGGTTTTTCTTTCCTTTAATCCAAAAGCAGTCGGTTTGGCCGCCTCTGCTGACTCCCTCGGTTTCTGCAGCCCTTCGTCCATGGTGGGAACCAAAGTGTCCTTCCCTTTTTTGTGCGTAAAACAATCTTGCCGACGTCAACGTAACAGAACCTCAAAAGCCCCCGGGTTTTTTTCTCCCGAGTCTTTACCCCTTAAACCCCAAAGAAAAAATGTTTTGTCTTTATAATCACTTTGACTTGTTTTTTTTTATATATATAAAAGTTTTTATTGAGTTTTATAAGGTTGGGGAGGGGATAGGACCGGGATAGGGATTAAGGTTCAGGGTGGGGTTAGGATCGGGATTGGAGTCGGGACAGGATTGGGAACAACATTGGGGTTGCCCCCCAGTACCATTTTCAAGTTTTAGCAAACAGACTATTATTTGGGTACATATGTTCAGTTAACACTGATTAATATAATAGTAAATAGCTGTGGTGAATATGATAAACAATAATCATAAACAGTATCAGTTGGTCAATATATATCATTCTTCTTAACTAATATGTATTCAAAGTAACATATCACATTCATGTCTTACTAGTTTGTTTTCCTAACCATTGGCAAAATTTGACTTTGACTTGTCGACGCTAATAAGGACTCTTTTACCGAGAAGCAATTCCCAACGTGTGAATTTATCTTATTATCTGGATTTAAAAGCCGATAAGACTTTTGTGCTCGACCTGCATCGGTTTATCGCGTGGGATGAACGTGAAGCAGCCGCGTCTCGGCTTCGGATCGCTTGTAGCAGGAGATGCTGCTGTTAAAAAAAAACAACGCCTTCCCACGCTGACTTTACCCTCTCTGGATTCACAGAGTCCTGTTCGAGCTTTGCCAGATGTTTCCTAAAGCTGCCGCCGATCACATGAAGCTTCTCCTCCAAGACACCACACACAAGATGGAAGAAATGGCAGAAAGGAAAAACCTGTTATATTT
>NW_015401346.1:0-4958 GCF_001527695.2 Protobothrops mucrosquamatus
TTGTTTGCTATTGTTCCTCATGATAGCTGCGATCACTCTATCTCTGCTATCATTCTTAGTCATAATGCTGCAGTTATTATTATACGCACAGTAGTGACAGTTATGCCAACATTTATTCTGCTTCACACAATCAAAAGTACAACCCTGATTTCCTATACTTAATGTACATTTCTTATTCTAATGTTCATTCAACTTAGAGTTCTTCGATATTTTATTTAAATGCATCAGGGATTATATGCCTGTTGTTTAGTTCAAACCAAGGATACCCACAGAAGAGGCTTTTCCATGAAATTTTATTGGAAGCCCAGACATCTTACATTTTTAACAATCCCACTTATCTCTCCATCTTCTATCACTTTTCTTACCATGAAAAATCTTTGAAAGGAGAAAAAGATTTAGAGATATGCAAACTCACTGATTTGGTAACGGATTATTAGAATTTTGGAATGTTCCTTTCCCTGAAAAGGTGAATTCTAAACATTCCAAGATGGAATAGCTATACATATACCATTATTTTATTGGGAATACTAGATGTGTCTATCTGGATGGCTCTCGGGTTTTTTACAAGGGACCGACATGCCATAAAAAAACCCTCTAAAAATCAAAGGGTGAAGAAGAAAGCAAAAAAAACACAAACCTGGTCAATGAAGTTCACACGTACACAATAAATTCTATACATTTACGTTTGTTTCTATATACAAAAAAAATCACTCCTTTTTCAATTATAGCGTTAACATTTTTCTCTTTGAAGAACCTCGAACACTGTCATACTATAAATACTTTAAGCAATGGCTGTGATTTCACTTCCAATGTACTATAAGATCCAGCACAGTCTCAAAATATTCAATTTTCTATTGTTTATTTCTGTAATTGTTCTTCAGTCTTGACCTTTCGTAAGACAAATAGCCATTAGATTTCCTACTAATACGATTTTGTAGTTTTCTCTTGTGGCCAAATAATTATTCACAAGGGGCTTGGATTCTTGCATCTCGGATCTTTAAATGTTTTAGACAGTGAGTGCTTTGGTTTGGGGCTGACTGCATTGTTAACTTCTGCAACTCTCCAATCATCAGGAGGTGCTATAAGGAAACATCTTTTAATAAAGCTAAATGAAACTTAATGAAGTCATGAGTGTAGATTTAGCAAGAAAATTTCCAGCAATTGTAGAAGTAGTCTTATTTTTGCAAAGTATTCTTCTGAGCGTGCTCGAATTAAGAGGAAACGTGCAGATCTATGTCACTGGCAGCAGAATTTTGATTTCCATTTGATAGCACAATTTGCAAACAGCAGGTTTCCATGTTATGTGATTGCTTAACATTTTTAACAGCTACGAGAATTCGATGCCAATTTATGTTTGCAGGAAGATGTACAATTTCTTCTGTGCACAGCACTGATTATGGTCTGAGGAACGTGGCTTGGGAGGACTGCAGAGTGGGACTGATCTGCACAAAAAAAAACCTACCATCGGCAGCAACAAAATACCAAATTATTAGGTTGGTGAATAGTAAGCTACTGATTAATTAATTCTAAATTATACCCCAATCCAAGTAATACTGATGAAGTCTAAAAATGTATGCATATACTATGGCAGGCATCCTGAATCTGAGCTGCTTCCTATTATATTGGACTTGTAGTTTCCAGTATATTCAGCCAGGATAGATAATGAAATCCTGATACTATTGTCTCAATACATCTGGAGAGCACAGTTTACAGAACAGACTTCTGTAAAAAAAAATCTCTGTATAAAAGAGACTCTGAAAATATAAATGCAAAGTAACAGTAAAACATCTGAAAATGAAAGGATTCTTGATTAGAACTTTTACAATTAATCCAAATCAAAACATGACCTGCAAACTCAGTTTAAGTATTATTTTCTAGTTAAGTACCATCAAATCAGATTAAACCTTGGGTGACTGCATGAACAAATGCTCATCATTTCAATCAGTCTCCAGCAACATCTAATAGCTCTTCTGAGGATGGTTCTGTAATCTTGTTTATTCCTTCCACCCATAATATATGTTGTCTTCCTCTTCTTCTATTTCTATCAACCCCAAATATGTGTATTTCCATTTGGTGATCACCACTTCAAAAGTCAGTGAATCTTTACAGTACTTAATTGAGGACTGATTGGTTCTTTTGCATTCCATGGAACTCTTAGCAATTGTTTCTAGATCCATAATTTATTTAATTTATACACTGCCCAGATCACTATACAAAGTGACTCTGGATGGTTTACAGTACAATACAAATATAAATATAAAAACAAATTATTTTTAATTATAACAATTTCTGATGGACCATAAAATAGAGAAAGTCATAGAAAATGAAGATAAAGTGTCTGGAACTTTAAAATTCAAACAGACAGGCACTTGTCATATAATATACCAGATTAACAATTGTTAATAAGAAAGACAAAAAAAAAAGTCTGGATAGTAGATGTGGCAATACCTGGAGACAGCAGAATAGAAGAGAATTAGCTGGAGAAGATAACAAAATAAATACAAAGACCAGCAAATAGAAATAGAAAGACTGTAGCTAAAGAAAGAAAAGGTAATATCAATAGTAATAGGGTGCAAGCCTATTTGGTGCAAGCCCAAAACAACTGGAGCACCACTTGAACACCATCAGCATTGACAAATTCACCATCAGTCAATTGCAAAAGGCAGCTTTACTCAGAACAGCATACATTCTGTGACAATACCTCTAACACAGCGGTTCTCAACCTATGGGTCGCGACCCCATTTGGGGTCGATCGACCATTTCACGGGGGTCGCCAAGCAAGGCTGTCCGCCATTTTTTCCCCCTTTTCCGGCGGGTGCCTTACCTCCCTTGAGCTGGGCCAGCTGGTGGTCGGCCTGCTCCATCTCTGCCGCTTGCCAGCTACGCCTCGGCCAGCGCAGGGGGCGGAACCACGCATGTGCGGTGCTCCCGGGCAGGGAAAGTCCTTGACTTACGACTGGTTGGGTAGTCCTCGACTTACGACCGGTTTAGTCCTCGACTTACAACCGGTTTAGTCCTCGACTTACGACCGGTTTAGTCCTTGACTTACGACCGGTTGGGGGTCGCGGCATTAAAAAGGTTGAGAACCACTGCTCTAACACTATCAAACATTCACTTCTGCCTATCCCAGGTACTTGGGAAGGACTCGATGCCAAATCCAATCTGAACATCTGGCTGACTGCAATAAACCATAATTTCTTCTTCTTTCTCTTTTTCTTTCCAGATTTTGTAGACATGCATTAGCACTGGGAAGAGCATTGTTTAACCTTCTTATCTTTGCTGACATAATCTTCTCTAAGTCTGCCATTTCCTTGCTCCACAGGAGCACCACCTTCTGTGACACACTGATCATCTTTATCTATCCCTCAAATCAAGAAAGCAAAACTACCCGCCGCTTTAATTTTCTTGTTGTCAACTATGTATGCTGATTATTTTTAATACTTTATATTAATATGATCGTTAACATTCTATTTCTATTTTTATAATTAGCTCTTCTAAGTCTCTTTAAATGTGGTGGACAAAGTTGTGTTACCTAAATATCTCAGACTGCAAGCCTTGTATTTTGATCTAGCTATCATATTTTCCAATCTAATAGTATCATAGAATTACAAAATTGGAAGGGGTCTTATAATCATCTTGCCCAAGTTTCTAGTTAGTTCAGGGTCTCCTTAGTTTTGCAGATAAACATCTAGCTTTTGTTTGAAGACCTCTGGCAAAGGAGCATTCATGTGGCAGCTTTTTCACTGGCTGACAACTCATAGTCGGGAAGTTAGTTTAATCTGAATGAACTTTCTCACAGTTTTAACCTAAATATCCTAGTCCTAGTCCCCTAATCTTTCTGTCGGCCCTTCATGATAAACCATTGAGAAAACAGACATTGCAAGAACTGTAGGGATGTTCCTTCCTGCACCGTGTCCCTACGGTGCAAGAACAGAATCCTCAAAGCCTGTCAAAGTTTCCCTTTGCTTACTCTTATACCAAATAGAATAAAAACTGAGCTATTTTGAGTTACATTCTCACACTTTCACTTTCTCAGGATTAAGTTGTTGTTTCAGGTTCTTAGCAGCTTCTACAGTCCTTCATCAGTGTTATTTCTGTTCCTCTACACACACACACTCTCTTTATTTTGACAACTCCTGAGATACTCAGTTATTTATTAGATTTACACCCGCTACAATGACTCTCAACAGTGTACAGTAGTTACAAGCAAGAACAAGCACTTAAAAACAAAGCATCCATGATAGGACTAAAACTTAACATTATAAAGCCATAAACATTTATGAAATCAATCAAATAAGCTCTCCAGATGTTTTCAAAAGTTTCTGGAAAGCCAAAATAGATATATTTCCTCTCAGCTGTCTCTTACTTACTTAGATCCTTCAACTATCCCACCCAACATAAATTATCCTGCTTTTTCCATTATCCATCTATTCTTGGCACTGAATCTCATGACACTTTGCTGCTTCTAAAACCTGTGTGTTTGTGGCAGGGTTACACATAAAGTATGTTACAAACACCAGACTAAGAGGCTGAACACGTCTCCTCTGATATTACAACAGAGAGGTCTATTATTTAAACCTTACTCTCCTAGTATATTAAGCCTATTATATACAATCTTATCTATTTATCTGCGCATAATACTACAACTACAGATGACAAGGATATCTACAATACTGAACAAGATTACAAATTTCCCTTTCCTCCTCTGATCTTAACTGTCCAAATTTCCTAGCAATAAAGATAGTGATAATACAGTTATTTTTTTTCCTTTAGGGATTGAGAATTATATTATTTTAGCTCACACTTGGCTCTATATCAGTGATGGCAAACCTTTTAGACACCGAGTGCCCAAACCGCAACCCAAAACCCACTTATGCATCGTCGGGTGCCGGGTAGGTGTGGCCCATTGGGTGGGCGTGGCTGCGGTGGTAACAGCAGACTGGGTGGGTCTAAAAAGT